>NC_056733.1:797142043-797319543 GCF_019279795.1 Protopterus annectens | reverse complement strand
TTCTTTGAACTTGACAAAGAAGGAAGACCACTCACCTACTTCATCTTGCCCTGCTCTAGTAATTGACCAGGAAATAGAAAGTCTTTATGTTAGTCAAGAAATATAGTGAGATTAAGTACTGTTTTTCTGTATCTGTGTGAATCTGTTATTTTAATATTTTTTGTGGTTGAAACTCTGGTGTTTATTGTAAATAGATATTTAGTATTTTCATGTTCTTTTATTATTTATTATTAAATATATTTAAACTTTTCATTGTGGCTCATCCTTTAGAGAATATTTTAACCTTTGAGAGTACTCATATCTGTTTGGTGACTCTGTGGCCACTCCTGAAAGCCTTACTGCATTGGTCAAACTACCATTCATATTAATATTAATTACATTCAGTATAATTGGGTACCCTTGTAAGAGCCTTAGAGTATCTGGCTTGGAAGTCTCTGGTGTCAGTAACTACCATATAGTCTGGGCAGAAGGGGGCATAGCTAGTACACATGTGCCAAACTTTCCCAGGTGTGTGTGTGTGTGTGTGTGTGTGTGTGTGTGTGTGTGTATGTGTGTGTGTGTGTGTTTGTGTGTGTGCAAATCAAATCTCAAAGAGTGTGTGTGTGTCAGCTACTTGGAGCAGAGTCACGAAACACTGGTCTCACAGAGAGAGTGGTGGAGGACTTGGCTTTCACTGTGGAGTTTACTCTGCAGCTATTCCAGTGAGAAGCCTTACTGGGGATCTGGGGAGAGACAGAGAGAGAGAAACCCAGACCCTGGGCTGAGTGTGTTCCCTGTGTGCTCTTATGGGAAATTTTGCTTGATGCAGAGAGCTGCAATTGGAAATACTGGGTGTATCCATTTTTGTTTCAAGTGAACATCTGTCTTTCATGTCAGTGGTGAGGATTCAGGCTCCTTGATTACTGGCCCAGAGAGGGGACATCACATTAACTATAAATGGGAAGTGGAAGGCAAAGGGTTCAGGACCCCATGGAAAATGGTCCTACCAAAGCTTGGTTTAGACCTAGAGTAGGAATCCAGTTTATAGTGCTTTGAAAAAGTCTTGAAAAGCAAACCAAATAAGTACAAGAAACATACGAAGATGTAGTAAAAGCCGAGAAACATTTTATTTAGCGCTTTTGTCAACAATAAGTTATGACTTCTTCAGAATAAATAAATTTTCCACCAAAACACATTAAATAGTTTTCAGAAAATGCATTTGCAAATTTAATACCACTCAATTAAGCATTAAGCCTTCTATTTAAAGCTGCAGACTCCAACTATTTTTAAAACATACTATTTATTTTTAAAACATACTATTTTTATATGTCTGGTCACATGATTTAACACACTAAAACAACAATAAATGTAAGTGCTAAATAAATACATAATAACACTTACAAGTAATAAAATATAATATACTCTATATTATATTCATATGTTATCACATATAAAATTGAGCTTTAAGTTTTAAATAACTAGTAAGGGATACCACTTCATTTAGCCCAGGGGGACTAGTGGCATTCACCCTAAGTTGCCACATTAACTCTTTGTACTCTAAAAATAAATCAGCAGGTCCCCTCTTTCATCCAACTTCACATGTTAAAGTATAGCAAATTTAAAACTGTGGTTGGCGAAAATATTTAAATGCTTGGCAAGTGCATTATTTGTATTACCTTTACTTATATCATACATGTGCTGATATATATATGTCCTAAAAGTATTTTTTGTCTTCCCTATGTAATATCTGTAGCAAATGTGGCACACAGCAACATATACCACATTTCTGGTTCCACAATTACTTTTATGGTAGTATCTTATCACACCATATTTTCTAATTTCAACACTGTCCCCCTCCAAAATAAACTTACATTGTGAACAGTGTCCACATTTGTTCATCCTACCATTCTTTCCATGTTTCACACCATCTTTTTTCTGTTCTGATATGTTCTTAAAACGTGTCCTTTTTATATACCACTAATGATTCATCACCTATTTTACTTCCCACTTGTTCATCATTTTTAAGGATGAACCAATTTTTTACTAATATATCACTAATGAAAAGAAAATTGTGGATTGTAGGTCATTGTCAATGCATTTTTGTACACAGTGTTGTTACTCATACTACCAGAATTGTTACTACTGGACCTTGGCACATGTACCCCTTCATCAATGTTTAAACCCAACAGTGGAAAAAAGTGACCTGTTATTCTTCTCTTAGTTACTTCTAATATCGACCTCACAAAATTCTTCAGGGTACCCTCTTCTCAACAACATACCCAATAAACCCTCCCTTTCTGGCCAACCTCACACCTTGTCCCTTGACAAGTGATCTTTTTTGGGGCAAGGGATGTCCACTTCCAAAGTGTGAAAAGGTCTTCGAGTATGTTGGTTTCCTGTAAATGGACGAAACAAAGTTTTTGTTTACCCTGTCTGGATATCCAAATAGTTAATACTATCTGAACTGGTATTCAATGTGAATCATAAAAAAGAAGTATTTGAATTAAGAAAAAATAAAAATTCACTTAGCTGGTCTAAATTCCCATCCCAAAAAATGAGGATGTCATCCATAAAATTTACAGTACTTAAAACCTTCTGAAGGAAAGACTATAGACAACTCCCATTGTGTAAGGACAATATTAGCGAACATAGGGCCACATGCAGACATGCAGCCCCCATGGCAACAGCAACACCTGATGTCTGTCTAAATAGATGTCCTTCAAATATTATATAATTATTTTCTAGAACTATTTCCATCAAGGTTCTAAAAGTTATAATTCTAGAATGTGCATGTTGGGTGTGCCTACAAAGAAAATCATAAAATAATTCTATACCCTCTTGATGGGGTATAACATTAAATAGGTCTTTCACATTAACTGTTACTAGAATAATTTTATCACTGTAAAATTCTTGTCTGATTTTCCTTAAAGAGTCCCAAGAATCTTGGATAACATGTGGAAATTTCTTTAAACATTTTTTTAATTGAAAGTCAAGAAACTTAGCAATAGTCAAAGTTTTTGATGCCTTAGCACCGACTATAAGTCTAAGGGGCGGGTTGGTGGTGTCTTTATGAATTTTTGGGATCCCAAATATCATTGGAATCCTAGGACTTTTCTGTAACAGGAAATCATACTCTGCTTTCATTATCTGGTTATTTAATAACAAATCATACAAAATGACATCGATATTCCTGTATGCTATGTTCAGTTCGTTAAGGGATACTTGTTCATATCCATCCCCAAACAAATTACCAAACATGCTATCCACATATCTTTGTTGGTCCATCACCACCAACCCACCCCCTTTATCTGGTTTCATGACTCTAATTAATTTGTTGTTGGGAATACTGGACAACAAATAAATTTCATCCTCTGTTAAGTTATTTCTCTCCTCGGGGTAAATGTTGTTTTTACATAGAGTCCTAATATCATTCATGCACATGGTTTCAAAAAGTTGCAATGTGGGGTGTAAGGGGGGATTGAATACACTAGCCTTTTTGCACATTGTATTATGTCGCAAGTTAGAATCAGTATTAATGGTCACACTTAAATTGAGCTTCCTTGTTTATAACATAACATCCAATAAAGTTTTGTCCATACTTGCGTTCCTAGTGGGCACAAAATTCAGCCCCTTCTGGAACAAATTTGCCTATTCTTTTGTGATGGTTACTTAAATTATAAATTTTAAAGTCATTATGATCATTATATATTATTGTACTTTCATTGATTTCATCTGTTACCAGAAATGCTTGTAGTACATTGTCATTTACCAACAGATGAGGCTGGAGGAAGGGGAACCACACTTGACGAGGCCAGAATGGGGCAATGAAGATCACCTTGCATCTCAACCGAGTGGCTTTCTTTAAGAATAGAGGTATCAAGGGAATTGGGGGATAAGCATAGAGGAGACCCGTGTGCCAATCGTGAGTCAGAGCGTCTCTCTGGGACTCCCCCTCTGGGGGAAATAGGGCAAAATAGCTGCTGCATTTGTTGTTCGAAGGGGAGGCGTATAGGTTGCAGCAGGGCTGGCCCCATCAGCTGAAAATTTCTGCTGTTACTTTGGGATTGAGAGACTACTTGTGTGGAAGGAGAATGCATCTGCCCAACCTGTCCACAACCACGTTGGAACTCTCTGGGATGTGCATTGCTATAAGAAAGCGGTTGGAAGCTATCGCCCAGTGGCAAATTCTCATGGCTTCTCGACATAAGGGGTAGGATTTGGTTCCTCCTTGATTGTTGATGTACCAGAATACGGACATATTGTCTGACTGAATTGCAATCGTTCCAGAGGGGAGAAGCGGATGTAATGCCTGCAATGTTAATAGCACCACTCTTAACTCCAGAACATTGATATGTAAGTTTTCCTCTAAGCTCGACTACGTGCCTTGGACTGTCTTTCCCTGAAAATGCCCCCCCCCCACACCCTATCAGGGTGGTCACAGTAGCTTTGGGTTGAGGGGTCTGAAAGAGGCAACACCAAAGTTCTGCGTCTGGCCTCATCCACCAGAAGACATCTTGCATGCAAGAGGTGGTTATGAGCACCTCTGAGTTTAGAGGATGATGATTTGCAAACCACTGAGACAATAGACGCCATTGTAACAGTCTCATGTGTAACCTTGCCAGAGGAACTGTCGGAATGGCTGCAGACATAGGCCCCAGTGCCTGGAGAACTTCCCTTGCTGATACCTTTTTTTGACAGAGTATCACATGCACTTGCGATCTTAACCTTTGAAGTCTGTGAGCTGACAAAAACCAGGCAGGATCGGGTATCGAAAACTGCCCCTATAAATTCCAGCTGTTGGGTAGGTTCTAAGTTGGATTTCTCCCAGTGTACAGTGATGCCTAGGGACTCCGCTATTGAAAGGGTCTATTGGAGGGCCATACTCAGAAGAAGCTTGGTGAGGGCAGAGAGGAGCCAATCATCTAAATATGGAAACATCTGGAATCCTTGAAGTCTCAGATGAGCTGTCACCACTGCTAGACATTTCCAAGTAGTTCAGGGACCTGACAGCAAAGGTCGGTGAAGCAAAGACTCACTTCCCCAACCTGTCCACAGCCCAGGACTCTCTGCTGGGTGGGTGAACAGCAGGACTTTCTTCCACTAGATCCTTTTTATTGGCCACCATCACCACCATAGCATCAACTGGCAAACCTCTGGACCAGTGTGGATACTCTTCCGAGGGATCTTATCAGGTCTCCAGGGAATAGAGTCAGGGTTCTGCCAAGCATGCTGCATGATGAGCTGGATTAACTCATTGGCAGGTGGAGTCACCCAAGAGGTAGAAGGCCGGGAGTGAAAAGCCTGCAGGAACATGGACTCCTCCGAAGAAGGGTTGGAGGGCTTCCAGCCACCCCTCTGTTTTAATATTTCCAGGATGTCTCTGAAGGAGACATCATCTAGGGGTGGCCATGGGGACCCCTACCCATCATCATAGTCCGTGTCTTCTGTCAAAGACTCTTCAGGAGAGCCTATGTGCTTCCTCCTGCACGCCTTCTTCTGAGGCGGTTCTTCAGTGGGAATATCTGAGGAAGACTCAGAAGGATGGGTACCCCAAACTGGGGTTTCCTGAGGCTTCTCCTGGTGTCCTGGGGAGTTGGCTCATGGTAGCTGTAGCTCAGAGGAAGCAGGGTGAAGTTTCGATGTCAGAGGAGAGCTTCCCGAAGCAAGCACCCTCTCCATCACCTGAAATGCAGGCCCGCCCAAAGAGGAGTGGGAGCCTGGAACCGAGAAGGACAATCTCAGAACTGGGGTCACACCTCGCTCCATTATACCCGCTCTGAGGGATGGAGCCTCAAGCAGGATTGAGGCAGATGTTATCCCGGATCCGAGGCCAGAACCAATAAAACACTTGGAACCATGCCTTGGACCGAAGACTCCACCCCCCCCAACCATGAGTCTGAGGAAGGGACAGTTCCGTTGGAACCGAAAACCAAAGGGGTGGCCTCGAAGCCTTATTGACAGTTACTGCCAACACCAAGGAATGGGGTTCCACAAAGTATGTTGGAGCAATGGATTTCGGAACCGACGGGTCCAAAGGAGGAGTATACGTCGGAGTCCTGGGAGAGATAGACCAGAGTCCCAGAGGAGGATGAGTCTTAGGAACATTTGGTATACCTCTGGCCATCAACAGCTGATCCAACAGGCGCACCACATCATGTTCAGATAGACTCCTAGTGGACCTCATAGACACTCCTGAAGGGGAGTAGGGTCATTCCAAAAAGGGACTGTACATTTGACTCAGGAATAGATCCAATGAAGGGGAGTATTGGGTCCATGGTGTCTAAGCTAGTGGTACCATAGTCTCTAATTTGAAGACAGGTAGCAAAGGAATCAGTGGGGTAATAAAAGGGCTCGGTGCCGAAAAGTCGATGTCATTGGTTCCAAAGGAATTGCATGGGTCAGAACCATTGTCGGTATGATCAAAGGCAAAGTCAATGCCATAGCTGTAGTCAAAGGCAAGGTCGGTGCCATAGCTGAAGTGGAAGGCAAGGTCAGTGCCGTAGCGGTCAGTGCCGAGGGTGGCACCGACGTCGAGAATCTGATAATGTCCATGGCTTGAATCATAGTAGTAATCGGAGCAGAACTCAGAACAGCAGTAGTAGTTGAAGCTGAAGTGGCAAGTCTATGCTCCGAGGCAGTTTTGTGGGCCTTATGTTTATGAGTCTTAGTCCTTTCACCAGCCAGTGAAGAGGGATCAGAATGGGGATGTTTCTTGTCCTTTATTGGAGGAGTTGAGACCTCCAACACAGAAAGGACCTCTGAGAAAGGAGAAATGAGAAAGCCTTTCAAAATCAATTTATTTTTCCTTTCATTCAGCATCTGCTGATTGAAACTGTGGCAAATTTGACAAGGGGGTTTAACACAGAGGTGAGAAATCCCCAGACAATTTACACAGTCGTCATGAGAGTTGCTGTTTGGGAGTTTACCATTGCAAGAGGTGCAATGTTTAAACCCCGAAGTCCCTTTTTAATCAGACATTTCCACATACACACTAATCACAAGTTAACAAGAATATCAAACACCTAAAAAGGCAAGAAAAGGAAGAAGAAAAGGAAAGAAGATACCAACGATGGTATCAAGCGATACCACAAGGGTAAGGAGTGGGCATACCAACTATGGTAAAAAGAATTATCCAATGGGTAGAGCTAGTTAGGAAAGTTACAATAACAATATAACAAGTGAAATAGAAGGGGTAAATATCCAAAAATACAAAAAATATCAAGAAAAATAACAGCTTGAGAGCTCGGTGAAATGCTGCGATATGGCTAAGTGGCAAATGAGATCTGAGGTAACAGGGAGAAGGGCATTGTGGGTAGCAGCTTAGCTCGAGAGTTTTTAGTGTACACAAGCTTGGTATTAGGCCAACACAGTTCCGAGGGGCACGGAAGTGGACCCATCATTGATGAATGGAAAGAAGATTAACAACATCAGATTAGTAGGTTTTAAAATGTTGGCGTCTGCATCTTTAAATAGATAGTCTTAATGCTTAATTGAGTGGTATTAAGTATGCAAATGCATTTTCTGAAGACTATTTAATGTGCTTTGGTGGAAGATTTACTTATTCTGAAGAAGTCATAACTTATTGTTGACGAAAGCGCTAAATAAAAAGTTTCTCAGCTTTTACTACGTCTTCGTACATTTTTTGTACTTATTTGCTTTGCAAATGTATGTACACAGGACCAAGTAACAACTTCTAGAATATTTCTAGAATCCAACCCTTTCCAAAAAGCAATAGATGAAGCCAAAGCCTTGGTAGACTGGGTCTTGACCCTGCTTGAATACATTTGTTATGGTGATTATACCAAAAGCCATAGATAACCATTTGAAAATAGTCTGTCTTGACATAGATTGTCCCTTCTTCTTAACTTCACAAGAAATGAACCACTGATCCAATGATCTGAAAGATTTAGTTCTGTCAAACTAGTACCTGAGTTTTCTGTGGGTATCCAAGGTATGGAGTATCCTTTCTCCCTCATTTTTAGATTCAGAAAAGAAAATGGGGAGATAGATAAGTTTGTCTTAAAGAAAACATGGATACCACTTTAGGTGTAAAAGAAGGATTAGTTCTCAAAGAAACACTGTCCTTTGGAAAATGAAATAGGGTTGACTCACCATAACAGCTCGCAACCCAGGCAGGTACCCTTCTTTCAGAGGCCAGATCAATCAGTAAATCTGTTTTCCATGTTAAGAACCTTAAATCAACCAGATTAGCTGGTTCAGCTGGAGCAAGTATTAGCTTCTGTAATAGAAAAGTAAGATCCCAAGGAAGGGACACTAGTTTCTTAGGAGGCCTCTGTGATGATGTGAGCTGTTGCTATCTATGCCAGGAAGAGTGGGGCAGTGCATGTGTGGTATGTGCCAGCATGGTTGGCTGGTGTTTTGTGGATGGCTTTGGGTCATTTGGTTCTTGCACTGACTTGTGCAGATGCTTGTGTTGGAGATGTATCAACACTGTTATTATAACTGATTAAATGTTTATGTTTAAACAAAAAAATTCTGGAAGGAAAGAGTAGAAGTTTTTGAAATTGTTCTATAGTTTTTAGATACTGCAGCAAATCTTAGTGAAGCTCTGAGTGTGTATTGTACCAGAGTATTTGATCAAATGTGATGTCATTTGATAACCAGCACTGAGAGGATGGAACTCTCACAGCAGTTTGTTTTGTTTTGTTTTCATTAGAAACTGATATAAAGATCTGTGACAGCTATCACAGTCGGTTAAATGAGTTTAGTTCAGTTCAGTCATTTAGAAGTTCATCACCTTGCTTTGTGGAAGTAAGCATCTCAGCATCTAATCTTTCCTTGCGGTATTAAGTTAGCTAGGGAAGAGTTATTCTTTAGGCAGTCAGGAAATACAGTGAGATTAGTTAAGCAGTGTTTTTCTACATCTGTTTGAATCTGTCCAACTGTTATTTTTAGTTCTCCTATAATTAAAACTCTGGTGTTTACTGTTCTTAGATATTTAATACTCGCATGGTTTCTATTTTATTATTTATTATTAAATATTGTTATACCTTTCATTGTGGCTGATCTTTTAGAGAATACTTTTAACATCTTGAGAGTACTTGTGCTTATTTTAGTGATGCCTTGGCCACTCCAGAAAGCCTTGCTGCTTTCATTACACTCTACCATTTATATTAGTATTAGTTATAGTACTACTGATTGTACTCAGTATAATTGGATACTCTTGTAAGAGCCTTAGAGTGGTTAACTGGTGGCAGTATGGTTACCTTATATTCTGGGCAGAGGAGGCACAGCTAGTAAATCTGTGCCAGGCTTTCTCAGGAGTGGGTGTCTGTGAAAATCAAATACCCAGGTGTGGGTCTGTCATCTACTTGGAACCAGAACACAGTGCTCCAAAGTGAGTCTTGTTTGGGATCTGGAGAGACAGAAAGTCCAGTCCCAGGTCTGGAGAGTGCTCCCTGTGTGCTCCTGGGGAAACTGCACTTGTTGCAGAGAGCTGCATCTGAAAATACCACATAAAATCATTCATGTTCTTAGTGACCGTCTTTCACTAGTGTCAGTGGTGAAGATTCAGGCTCCTTGATTACTGGCCTGGGGTAGAGAGGCCATTGCAGACTCCTATGCAAAACCCCTTTCAAGAACATTTTGACATGAGACTGCACTGAAAGACAAGGATCCATGGGCAGACATGTTAAAATAGCCAATAAATGAACCTTGACAGAGGAATTAGAAAAGCCATAGAATAGCAACTCACACAAATATTTTAAAACCAGAGAACAACTAGCTCTGATATTGTCTGTAACCACCCGAAGAGGTCCCAGAGATGTAAGATGGTTCAGAGAGTTGAGCACCTTGACGAGGGCAAGCATCTCCTTGATATTTATGTGCTTGCATCTATCCTTATTGTCCCACATCCCCTGCACTTTTATCCCTCCAGAAACTGCTCCCCAAGCAAAGTCCAAAGCATCTGTCATGACTAACTGCTTTGGAGCAGAGAGGGAGAATGGGAGACCTGGATTTAAGGATATCTGTTGTCTTCACTAAAAGATTTCTCTTCTGACAAACCTCAGCACTGGGATCTGAAAAGATAAAAGGTGTTGATGCTGCAACTAAAAAGATTTCAGATACCACTATATCTTTCTCATGTGGAATTCTGCCAGGGGTATCATGAGAATCATAGATGCCATGAGAGCCAAAATCCTGAGGCATTCCCTCGCATTGACCAAAGTCTGAGTGGAAAACCTTAGAAATAGATCTAGATAACGATCTATTTTTTCCTGTGGAAGAAAAGCTATTTGAATTGAGGTGTCTAGTTGACACCTCATGAGTACAATCCTGTGTACAGGAGTCAAGAAGGACTCTTGAATATTCTCTTGGGATCCCAGTTTGTGAAAGAGATTCCAAACACCTTGAAAAAGACTCTATAAAGATATCCAAGCCATTTAAATATGGAAAATGAGGAAAATTGTGGCCCTGTAGCCTGCAATGAGCTAGAACCAGATCTAGACACTTTTTGAACACTCTTGTTGCAGTGGATGGTCCTAAGGGTAAGATGAAGAACTGATAATGTGATCCAGATACACAAAAGGTTAAGAAACATCTGAAGTCTGGATGAATACAGATGTGATGATAAGCATCTTTTAAGTCTAGTGTTACCCAGAAACGTGAAAGAGGAAGAAGAAGAGGTAACAGGTTGTGAAGTGACAACATTTTGAATTTGGGCACTATTACAAACAAATTTAGAAAAGAAAAATTCAGAACTGGTCTCTAAGCATTTTCTTTCTCTAGCACTAAGAATGCCCTTGAATAAAATATTTTGCACACCTGGGAAGGAGGAACTTGTTCTATCACTTCTTGGGACAGCATGTGGTAAAAAACAGGTAGAAACAAAAGAGTTTGATCTGCAGGATGAGGAATGACCACTTGGAAAGGAAGAATTTCCTCCCAATGCCATCTGTAACCTTGACGAATGATTTTCTGAACCCATTTGTCTGAAAGAATCTGTTGCCAAAGAGTAAAATAGAGATTCAGACTTTCTAGAAGAGAAAAGGGGCCAAGGTGGGGGAGGGGGTTACAAAGACTTAAATAGTTGTTCAGACTTGCTGGACTTTATTTAGTTTTGGGAGGTTTGATAATGCTCCCTTGGAATTCCTTCTTAAACATCTGTTAACCTGAATTCTTTTGAGGCTGTTTATTCCTTTTTTTTTCAAAATTGAATGAGAAGAAAGAAAATCTCTTTTGAAAATTTTTTGAAAAGGAGGGATGAAAAATCTTAAATTCCCTGGATCAGCTTGCCCATTTCAACACACTTTTTGACCATCTTTGCAGAAGAAGGCCCAAACAGTAAATCTCTAGCCAAGGGACAATTTAAAATATTTTTTACATCATCTGGAAGGTTCTGATAATGCAGCCAAGAAAACCTCCTTGAAATAGTACCAGTGGCAATAGCCCTGGAAAAAGTATAAACAGAGTCATACAAATGCTGCAAACAATGAATAATGACTTGTGCAGTAAAAGAAACTAAGTTATTTAAAGCAGATTTTTCTTCCCAAGACGAAACAGTAGATAAAATATTCATCATACTTTCACAATTTGTCAGAACAAACTTTAATAACATATGAGCCTGACAGCTCAAAAATCCTGAAAATCAAAGTTGCAGAAGTATACACTTTCTTCCAATAGTTGTCAATAATTTTCCCATCCTTATTATAAAAAGTAGGATTGGAATCAACTAAGTGATTACCAGCAGTGGAATAAACTAAGGCTATACTGCTGGGTCAGGTTTGGGAATATTGTAGAACATTTTAAAAGACTGAGGAACTTTAAGCATTTGATCTGCCTTTTTAGGGACAGCTGGCTGATTATCAGGAAAATTGCAGGCAGTAAAACACATATCCTCTAAACAAGGCAGGACAGGAGAAATGGATGTAGGTTCTGAAAAATCCTTCTTTAACAACTCAGTATTTATTTTCTGAGGTACTGAGAAACCTCAGTGTTCTCCCTCTGAAAATACTGCAACATTCTAGAAGTAGTCTCAGAGAAAGTGAAGCCCCCACAAGGAGATTCAAAAACTGAGCTCTCCTCTGAGTCGCAGTCAGAAATCTGTGGCCAAAACCCTGAATCAGCTCCTGCATCTTCCTGTTCAGATTCAGAATCTTACATTTCTTCAGGAAAAGAAGAATCATTCTTTATTTTACCAGAAACTACTCTACAAAAAAGATTAATAGCCTGAACTGATCCCCGAGCCATTTCCAGTAAACTACTCATATCCAAAGAAATTTGAGGAGAGGTAGATACATGCTTGGTTTTCTGTTTCGTTTTGACAGGAAAAATGGGGCCAACTGTGTTACTAATAGCAGCAGCTGGTTCCCCAGTGATGGGCACAACATTGTGATACAAAACGGAAACATTTCCTGTTTCCTCTCCCAGGACTTTTGCTTTGCACCCAAATTTGTCTTTTAGTCAGCTCAGCTCAAGCTGCTTAACAGTATGGGTGCATAGAAGGTGCACTGAAGCTTTGGAAGTTGGCAGGCCATTACATCTTTCACAGAATATAACAAATGTAGATAAGGCTACTACAGCAGTGATCGATATGAAGAATGTAGAAGTACTTCCTCACATTTTCTCTGAATGGTTTAACTTCTGTCTTCAAACTAAGTCCTTTTTTGTGTATTGCTTTTGTACCATGTTGATTCTACTGACAAATGTAATTATTGTAGTCATGTTACCGTCTTCATGTAGTTTTTACTAGCAGTCACTGAGGCTGGAATATAAGATTGATATCTGAAGTCTTGTTAGAATTGTCATTCCTATCATTGTTTGCATTTCCCAACAAAAATATTTTTATTAACATTGTTACCTATTTGCAGATGGAAACTTACAGTGGTGATTCCTTTCATTATTAAGTATCATTGTTTCTGCTTTACTCTTCCCTCTTTATATTCAGTACACCCCTTCTCTTTACTTCTTTTCAGATGCTTACTTTCTAGTTCCTTTATCCCAACAGTTTTACATACTCCCACACACATATAATTCTAACAGCATTCTGGTTTATGCTCCTTGGCAGCCAATATGAATATTACTCAAGAAAGCGCGCGCGCGTGCGTGTGTGTGTGTGTGTGTGTGTGTGTGTGTGTGTGTGTGTGTGTGTGTGTGTGTGTGTGTGTGTGTGTGTGTGTGTGTGTGTGTGTGTGTGTGTGTGTGTGTGTGTGCGTGTGTGTGTCTGAATATATCATTATATTTCACTCAGTTATACAGATGTTTTTACTGCATCATAAATGATTTTGTGACTCATCAGTCATGTTACAGTCATCTGCATATTCTTTATTTCAATTTTTCTTGGTAATATTCTACAATTTCACAGCAATAATTCATACTTTGAAGTCTGCATTTTTAAGTGACTGTCATTCATAGCAAATTGCATTTTAAAATATACACCATTATTTGTTTCTTAATGTTAAAAAAGAACAGGAACAACAGATGAGTATAGTTTAGTTTATAACAGTAATATACTGTAACTTAGAATCTCTCGATTTATGTGATTGTGAATCATATCTGTAAAGTATAACACTTATAAGAACGAGGAAGGACCAAACAAAGGGTGTCAGCTTAGTATTAATTTATTTTTTAACTGTGGTTAGAATTCAGATGATTAGTGTATTGCACAGCACAGATTAGCAAGGCTAATGGTAATACATTAGGAATGGGCACTTTAGAGACACAAGCCAAATAAGGGGAAAAGTATGGTATACAGTATGTGTAGATAAATGCGTACTATATGAAAGTGATGATCCCCATACAAATCAGGAATAATTATGCAAATGATGACATAAATATGGCAGAGTGTATCAGAAACGTGCAAAATAGACACATTGCCACTGTACAAACATATTCTAAGCACTGAAGTTTTGTCGTGTACAGGTGATTCGAGATGCCAGGAATAGCAGCGGCTATAACAGAACATCATGTGTTTGTATCCACTTTCAAAGCCAGTGCCCATGATTTGGCATACTGCAGCCATCTGTTCGCCATAAAAAGTACCATCATTGCTTTAGATATAATCCCTTTGCAGAACAGCAGATAGCAGACTGTTACCATCAGGACAGGGATACTATAGAAGACCTAGTCAAAAGGTGTCACCCACAATAAGAACTCATGAGACCGGGTGACTTTCCCATCACTTTAGACATAACGATATGTGTAGCATTAACCATCTTAGCTAAAATGGTCTTTCATCCACATCTAGGGGTGCACATTAGGCATATCACAGGTGTCAGTCTCTCATATCCTATGACAGTTCTTCAATATGATGCTGGAGCATGGAGAGGAGCATGCCAGGTCCCCTATGACTGCAGAGGAGAGAACCTTCACAAACACACCTGGCAGGCATTTAATGGTATAGTCCATTGCCCTGAGGTCCTGGGAGCCATATATTCATTCACATATTGCCATCAAGCCCTCACCTGGTTCATCTGGCATGAGAAACATCAACAAGAAGGGCTTCTAGAAGGGGGTATGAACACCTAGCCCATTAAATATAATGTGGCTATGTGCTAGCTAAGCAGCTCCCATGATTCACACATATGACACATCTGAACTACTCTAGTGGTTTGTACAGACTGACTTCCTACAGAGGTATCTAATTAGCATATGTACACATAGGTGGGTCACGCAGAGCATTATACACAGTTACTATACAAGAATGGAGCAGGCCACAAATAATGGTGTGGCAGTTGTGTGTTACAGACAGTGATTTAAATTCCCTAAATCCATGGATAATGACTGCTATCTGCATACCTGAGCCTATCATAAAAATGGTATATAATACAGTCCATGCTGAAACACAGAATATCATGGAACACATGTTCAGGCAACTTAAGGAATGCTTCCACTGTTTCAGCACCTCAGATGGAGCACTGTAATACAGACCTCAGACCTGCAACAAAATCTTTCTGTAATGTGCCATGTTGGATATTATGGCATTATGGAAACAGCAAATACACTACAGAAACAGCCCACCATAGAAGAACTAGCAGTAGAATACCAGGGTGAAGAGTCAGGGAATGAATAGGCAGCAGTGGTACCACACACAAGGCAGAGCAGTTGCAATACATCATTATCATTAACAAAGAGTTGGTGTTGTCTCATCTGCAACTATGACCCATGACACAGAAAACACAGAATAAAATGAAACACGCATTCTCACACCAGGCTATGCAAGACAGTTCATGGACAGCCCATAGTGTGCATCAGACATAACCATACCTAAGCAGGTTAGTGGGCATGCAGTGACAGATGATAGCAGTGCTATCATATGGGGTAGGGTCATGAGAGGTGAATTCTGTAGCGACATACTCTGGTATGAGTTTATTGAGAGTGAGCGATCACATTCTTCAGTAAAGTGGTTGAGCTACTGTATTATAACCATTGGCAATGGCCACTGCAGTGGCTTGTAGTCTTGGGGCTAATCTGGTCCATGGCATGGAAAGCACCAAAATATCACATGCACCCTGAGGGGATGTCCCATATTGAAGGGCTCCAGTCATCACTATCCATGACCTGAACAATGGCCGCAAATAAGCATCACTCTTCATGTGTCCACAGTGAATATCGAAGGGGTGGAACTAAGAAACCATATGCAAACAGTCGTTTAAGGCATGCCATGTGCTGACCCTGAAAAATATTGACACCAACAACCATAAAACCATCAATGGTGAAGGATGGCAGGCTGTGTGGCCCCAGCTAACAGTAATGCCATCTCAGCAATGGTTCAAGTAGTCTGACTTACATCAACATGTGCCCAGACACCTCATATCTGGATGCTTCCATCACCTTGGACTGCATGGCCTGCAAAAGCATTCTGGGGGGCAGTTACCATGTGTCTCATCAAGACACGTATGGAGACAACATTTGTCACCAGCAAACTACATAGCATCTTCTGCCCCCTGACTCAATATTCCATGATACTGTGTAAGTGTTGTATGTCATCACACAAGCAAAGGACATTCACCATTTCCATAATACTTTTGGCAACAGCTGTCTCTGCCTCGATCTATGATCTCCACATTTGTTGATTTATGCTGAGTGTTGTACCTGTTGTACCCTGGTTAGGCACATACCACAAACATTTACACCTTTCCCCTATGATGAGTATATGCACATCAGAGGCAGTGCAGATTTCAGATATGGTATGGCTGGGTACTCATGGTGAATATATGACAGGCTCATCATTAAAAGAAGCTCAGCATCCACCAGTCAGGCTGTGGAGTCAACCTGTCTATCGTCAGAGGCCACTGATGGTGGGAAGATAGGTGAGCCATCCTACATGACTGTTGCAGACAATGCCACTGTATCATTGGACTGTATCATGTGCACACTGTCAACATCATTAGCCACAAGTGGCCTGCCAAAATCAGTCATGTGGCATCCAATTGTGCTGGCATTTCCACCAATAGAACCTATGAAAGCATGAACACAAGATACCTTTGACAGCATTCCCACATATGCCTATATCTCCCCAGTGGCATGCATAGCTCTAGATAACAAGATATGTGTAAAACATATGGAAAGATAAATATCTTGATATGAAGGTTGTGCATTTACATCATACAGGTACTGGAGAGAACAGATATGCAGAAGGTCCTTCATGAATCAGTCCTTTCACACATGCAGTGCACTATATCATGTGAATGCATAGCAGCCACTACTAACCTGGTACATCCCTACTGGCATTTGGGTGATCATTGCTAGCCCATTTCCCATATCTAAGTCACTACAGGTATGGTATTCTACTACCCCTCCCTAGACAGGGACACAAGGAACTCCACTATCACTGCAAACTGCTTCTGTTTTGGTGGTTCACCCACTCCAGTGGTAGACATGTCCTTGTCAATGTCCCATGCTTTGTCTTTTCTATGTAGTGTCACATAGGTTGCCTATCACCATACCTGTTGCAAAAACCTATTATGGCCACTCACAGCATTCACATCATTCATAACTCCATGCCACACTTCATCATTATGAGTTTGTCTGTTGCACCTTTAGTCATGATGTGCATGCTATGTGTTTCAAGGACCTACAGTAACACCTCTGTCTCCTGGGTGTTGGACTTTTCCAACTTTTGAAACTCTCAGGGACCTATGGCAAGCCCTGTTCACCAGTGGGTTACATATGTCATTCACTGGGAATATATGGAAATCATCTACCTGTGGTCACTGGCCCCCTTTCCCTCATTCTGCTGGTTATCAGAGCCTTGTAGCATTCTGTACTTCCTCCATGTACCCAGTACAGCAGTGAGCACACACCCCCACATCCCTTCCTGTAAATCTCTATTGGTACAAGGTGGTGCTATTTATACCCTATTATAGTGACCCCCATAACAATGCTTAGCCATCCATCATTCTTTCAAGAGGGGTCATCATGGTTTTATGGAATGTCCTCCCCTAGGTGCCCAGTGTTCATAGTGTGACCTCCCATCATCACAGCTGGACATGATCATGGTATGCCACTGTGCTGTGTTCCCATTCACACATACCAGATGACATCTGTCTTATTGTTATGACCATCCACTGCAAGAGTTTATTACAATGCAGGTGGTTTGGTTTTCTTCATTCACTATTTGTATCTTCAAGTCCACACAGTTACTATGTAAAGTCCTGTATTCCACAGTTGTTAATCTGGAAGCATTCTCACACAAAATAACACCCATTCTTTGTATCATGTTAACAACTGCCTCATAGGCAAGTGGATAAACTAATGAGGCCATTTAGCACCACTGTCCCTGAATCACTACTGGAATACAATGCATGATCCACACTGGCCAGCAGTAGCCATACTTAACACAGTGCTAAGGAAGCACTCCACTCATGCAGAAACCTATATCCCTCACTTGTCCAAATTTTCTCATAATGTCAACACTTTTGCCTCGTATTTTTTTTGACTGTTCCCCATAAAATTTGTGTTTTTCTGGCAAATCATTGATGATTGAAATCACTAAATAATGACATACATTTGAGTGTCAGATTTCATATCCTTCAGAAAAAAATGCATGCTAATGCAAAATATGTAAATTTTATAAGAGCAATATGTAAATTATGTCCTTGATTTGGGATCTTTGTTCCTCTATCATTTCTAGATTTGCCCAGAATTGTTGTGCTAAGATACTGAAAGGTATGCACACAATCAGTGTATAGACCAGTGCCATCATGGCACTATGCTATGGACATTTGGCAACACCTTGTTGAAGCACTATCCTGAGAATCATATCTGAATGTGCAGCCATGTGCACAGTTACCAGTTTGCTCCTTGAGTGAACAGCGTGAGTGGACATGGCATCCTTAGGCACTGTGAGCTAGAGGGATCCATTATGGTGGGACAGAGAGTGAACAATATTCTTGTTCTTCCCGCATAGAGATTTTGCTGAGCACCTGCTGAGGCAGTATGCCTTCTGGAAGGTAGCTGCCTGCCACAAATTTGCCAGGATGGAATGATGTCACTGGTACTACACATTCTGGTAAACTGTGCCAACATCGATAAAGAGACCGGTAGTAGCACCATCTTAATCTGCTTTAACAGTGGAAGAAACAGGTTAAGGAAAGAGAGAGAAAGAAAGAAAGACATGTACAGTAAGCAATTTATTTCTCTTTTTGCTGTGTTACCTGGTGAACATGTGTACAGAGGTGTGCATACACTTGTTATACTGGTGGAAGAGACAGAACTCAATATGACGGGATGTTGCAGAAGGCAGGAGTGACTCTCCCATCTGTGATGTGCATATGCTATGTAATTTTGTATGTGTACCATATGTGTGTACTAATCTGTTCTCTTTTTCGCATCCTTATGGAGGTACAGTTATGGCTGAGGTGCTGTAATGGCAGAGGCCAACTCAGCCTGCACCTGACAAAACTTCTGGCATTATGTCACTAGTGGTCACCAAGTCTGCTGAAGATGACCTGGAGGGATGTCTGGTGGCTTCTCTGGCCACTTCTCAGGATGGGCACATTGGCTTCTATTCTGGCACTGGCCCAAATGGGTTTCCCATCTTCACCTAGCACTAGTTTTGGAAGCTGGTGTCTACTAAAATGTGCCAAAAACTAGATATCCATCTTAACACTGTGGAATGCCTTGTGGAGTGTCTTGCATGTCATGTGACTTGAAGGCCCCAACCATCAGCCACAGAGGTGCAGCCTGCCCATGCTTTGATTGATTTGGGTATGTTGCCCTCTGGACTGGTCTACCATCTTTCTTTGAATCCTACATTATTCCCGTCCAGATGTTTCTCTCCTTTATGTGATTTTTTCCCACACCTTTTAAATTGTTCAGCCATCTGTATCATCAGCACATCACCTCTTGTTTGTTTGTGTCCATCCATCCATCCATCCATCCATCCATCCTCAACCCCTTTTTTCCCATTTTGTACATGGGGTTGGGGTGTCACTTCAGCAGCGACAATCATCTTGAGCCAGGATTTACACCTCCAGGTGGCTTTGTTTGTATCCATCCACTGTCATTCCAACTTTATAAGTATACCACTCTGGCTGTTTGCGTTGACATTTTATGATTCTTTATCTACCCATGCTGCTTTCTTTTTTCCACCTATACCTTCCATAGGCATTCCTTGCTATATTCCCCCTCTTACCAATGTTTTCTATATATTGTAAATGGGACTTTTTCCTATAAAAACATGTCCTTCTTTCCCTCACCTGCCATGCCTTATAGTTTCCCACATGCATTTTCCTCTGTTTCCTATCTTCAACTTTCTTGCTATCCTATCTCCAACTTAAATCCTCCCTCATCTATATAATGAACTGGGTTGGCACTTTGCTTAAGTCTGGCATGTGATGCAGAGGGTTAAGGCTGTGATCTGTAGATCCTGTGGTACAGGGTTTGATTCCCTCAGCACTTGATTGCCTACTGCTATGTAACCTTGAGTAAGTCACTTAACCAGACATTAGTTCTGGGTCGTCCCTTGAAAGGGATGGTCATGAAATATATGACACTGGCCTTCTTTAGTTGTGGTGTCCAGCACCTCATTCATGTGCCTTTTGTAACACGGGTTGTCCACAGGTCAAGTGCTCTTCCTCTTAACATGTGACTCTATTTTACTATGTAGTCTTTTGTATGGTATGTCAGTTCCGTGTAAAACCTACTACATATCTGAGCAGCTGCGGGCTACATCATGCTGCAGGCCACATGCCATTTATCACTGTACAGGCACACTGCTCTAGTCTGTGAATCCCAGCCTGAATCGTTATTGCCTTGTTTTTCTGATCACTTTCTGACAAAAAAGAAAATGATACTGAAAAATTTCCATTCTGCATCATAGGTTCATAGGTTGGTACTAGGCTATCGGCCCTAGGGCCTATACAAGCCTAGCCATAACAATTCCCTGGATATTTCTTCCCACAATATTTACTTCCCTGGACCCCTGTCTAGCAGGGCAACTGACGTGATCCCGGGTGTGAATTTCCTATCTCCCATCCAATCGTCAAGGCTCCTTTCGAAGATGGCCAAGGAGGCGCTCTGCCTGACATGTATGGGAAGTATATTCCAGAGACTGGGGAGTCTCTGGGGCAGAAACCTATCCCTCCAGCATGTTTTGCTCATTGTGATGACAAGGTTTAGATCCTTGGAGTGTGTGGTTCTGAGGGATTGGGATTTCTTTAAGTGGAGCATGTCCAACAGCTCAGGGTTTGACATGGCCTTGTATGTTAAGCAGAGATCGCCTCTGAGTAGACGATATGCCACAGAGTATAGCTGGAGTTTTTTTAGATGGTCAGCATAGGGCATCTGCTTTAGGCCTCTTTTAGTGAGGTATTTCTGTGGCATTTCCAGCTGTTGCAGATGTCTTGTGAGGTACATACCAAACGGGACGTTGTACTCCATAATGGGTCTAATGAGTACAGTGGGACAATGACCTCCTTTTTTTCTGGATGAAAAGCCCTTAGTGATATGGTGTGCCACATAGAAGGATTTCCCGACTCTTGTGGCAATGTGGTTATCGAAGGTGAGACCACTGTCCACCTGTGTCCCTAAGTCTCTCATCACACTTTTGGTGTTTAGTGTACTGCCACCTTTGTGGTAATTCATGGGTACATGTTTTTTCCCAAAGGGAATAACGAAACATTTCTTGGCATTAAACACTTCTCACATGAAAAGAACTTGGTAAAAGAAAATACAAGCCAGCTTCAGGAACACAAAAACACTATTTATTAATGTGAGCGCTTTCGTTAAAGAAAATGCTCCAACTTCTTCTTGGCATTAAGCTTGAGCCCATGGCTCTGGCATCAAGGATATGTTTCTGCAAGGACCTTTTGTAGAATATCCATGTAATTTGAGAATTCAATAATGGCACCCAGTTTGCAGTCATCTGCGAGCTTTGTTAGCCAGAGTCCCTTAGTGTTGGCCTGTACTTCAGAGAAGTAGATGCCAAACAAGAGTGGTCCCAGGACTGAACCCTGAGGTACTCCACTTGTCACTTGTCTGGAGCTGGATTTGGAGTCAGCTACATTTACAGTCTGGGTTCTGTCAGTAAACCAGCTGGCAACCCATCAAGTGACGTAGGGATTTATGCCCAGCTTAGTAAGTTTATCTATGATTCCAGAGTGGGGGATGGTGTCGAAGGCCTTGGTGAGGTCCAGATAGGCTGTGTGGACTGTCTTACCCTCGTCCACAGCTCTGGAGACTGATTTGAAGAAGTCAGTCATATGAATAGCATTGTTGTTGTGTCCATCCTATTCATTAATAGCATGGATATGACAGAGGAAACGCTTGATTATGATTGTGGATCAGGAGACTCAAGGTATAAAACTAAAGAGAGAATAAAAAGTGCACATGGTGTTATAATATAGATAAAGTCTCTTGCTTTAACCTCTAGTTGTATGCATTTGTACATATTCTGAGTAAGTTAAAAATACTCAGAAAGAGACTACATATTTTATATATATATATATATATATATATATATATATATATATATATATATATAGATTCATTTAATCTCAAAATACTGAAATGTCGAATTTCAGTATCTCGAGACCAAAGTGTCGAATCTGCAGATGCACGAAACTGCAGAATATCAAACCTGAAAATGTCGAACCCGTGGTACTGATGGCACGTTAGGTGAGTGTTCTTTTTTAAGGGTTTTAGGGAGGGTTTGTGTGTTTGTGAGTGTGTCGGGAAGTGTTAGGTGTGGGTTAGGGGATGTAGGTGAGAGTGTGAGTGTGTCAGTGTTGACAGTGGTGGTGTTTATATCTGTGTGATGTGTGTTTGTGCGAAGGGGGTGTGGAATGTATATTGGTGGGTTTTGTGTGTGTTGGTGTTTAGTGCGACCTCAGAGTTAGTGTATATATAAGTAGGGGGGTGTGGGGGATGCAGGGGGGCTTGCCCCCCTGCAGTAGGTGTGTGTGTGTGTGTGTGTGTGTGTGTGTGTGTGTGTGTGTGTGTGTGTGTGTGTGTGTGTGTGTGTGTGTGTTTGTTTGGATGTGTGTGTGTGTGTGTGTGTGTTGTATTTCCTTTTTGAAAGTATCGTAAGGTATACTAGTCTGTTTGGCCTAATGGTTAAGGTGTTTGCCTTACGAATACAAGGTGCAGGGTTTGAGTCTCACAAGGGATAATTGGCTAAGCTTACAAGGGCAGTTAGCTTAGTACTAACCTATGAACCTAATTCATGTGTAGTGTGTGTTCGAGATTTTGTGGTTTCAGTAATATGGATTTTCGGCTTCATGGTCTCGAGATACTGAAATTTGATATTTCAGTATTTCGAGACTATGAAGTGAATCCATATATATAAATATATATATTTATGTAGTGTAACATTTTTTTCTGGAATTTCTTGCTGATTTTGTTTCTTCTTTGAAAATGTTAACACACTAATGCATGACAAACTATATTCCTTATATATTATCACATTATGCTAAGCAGTACTACACTATGCTTTTGTGATGATTTTTGAATGAGAGCTCTGTTGTCTAATATTTGCTAGACATTCTTGTAGCAACAATGAAACCTAAACAAATGATAAAGTGATTATCCTTTACCCCTGAAGACAATCATTCTGCACCTTTTCTATTTACTAAAGGTCCTGTTTATTTTAATGCAATGACTTTTTCATCATTTATTGTTTGAAAATAGTCATGAGCCTTTTTCCATGTCATGGGCCTTGAAAAATGCTGTTTATTTTAAAATGCTTTTGCAATTTTTCCATTATAAACAAAACCAGCAAAGTCTTGTATAAGTAAGTAGATATTAGTAGCTGCTAGCAGGTTTTGTCTTTGGGCATTAAAAAAAGGACACTTAAGTAACAGTTATTTTGAAACCACTGTGTACAATGCAGAAGGGGAAGTGTTACTGCAATATCAATTTTTTGCTAACCAGGTAAAACCTGTTAGGTTCAAACAGCTCTTTTCAGGTGTATGACTTTGAAGCTTTGGTCACAACATTATGCAAATAGAAACTGAAAGATTCAAACCCTGAGTTGCAGAATAAAATGAAAGAATGGCATACATATTTAACACTGTGTGCAAAGCTGCCAGTGCATTGTAGCACAGTATGTAAGTAACAGCATAGCTTTTTGTTATGATAGCAAAAGATCAGTCTTAAACTTTAGTGCTTTCATATCTACTTCAGACAACTGAGAGTGAAAGGAGAACATTTAATGATACCATGCTGTCAGTTTCCATCAAATTCAGCAGGCTATTACAGTGTTTATAAAAATCAATATAGTTCAGCATCATTTATTGCCACAAATAAAAGCATTAAAGACAGGCTCTGTGTTACAGGTTATTATGGTGGTATTTTATCGAGTGCAGAACCTTATTATCGTTAGGGGATCACCAGGTATTGCAAAGAGAACAATACTTAGTTTTTCCTTGATGTTTTAGGTATACAACAACATTTTCTTGGCTCATAGTAGCATATTTTCATTAGGGAAATGCAAAGTTACATATAATGTTTCAGTGTGAGTTTTAAAGAACATCAAAACATTTTAAACCATTGCCAAGTTTGTCCTTCTGTCCAAAAGTAAAGTGCATTTGTTTCTGTGCTCTGCAATTGTATTATTAGTTTCTCATTCCTTCACTGCTGGTCTGTGAGTTAGTTAGTTAGTTAGTTAGTTAGTTAGTTAGTTAGTTAGTTAGTTAGTTAGTTAGTTAGTTAGTTGGTTAGTTGGTTAGCATTACTATTTTTAACTAGATTGGTGGGCTGATCCTAAAGGAATTATTTTCAGCAATCACCCCCATTCATAAGGAAATAAACATAACAAGTTACAACATAAAACAGACATTGCACTAGAAGCACAGACAGTACTTGTACTCACAAAGAAAGTGCAAATAAGTTATAACCAACAAAGTTTTAAGAGCATAATGAAGGTACACTAAAATGATACACAGTTACATTTCTTCATCATTTAGTTCTACTGTAACTTTTGTTACAAGATAAAGCAGTCAGTTACAGCAGTTATAATGAGGTACCTAAGACCTTGCTGAATTTATTTTATCTTGATGTCTCACATAACTTGTGGAGTGATAATTTGCTACAGAAAGAGTCAATCCATATGCTAGAGGTGAGAGACAGTAATTACATCAGACCTGATAATGTGTGATGTGACAGGAGAGAGAAATAGGAGGGAGAGGCATTAGGAAAAAGAGTAATATGGACAAAAGGAGCTAAAATCAGAAAGAGAGTAAATAATGACCATGGAAATAGGCAGAAAGATGGAGATTACAGATGGGAGTAAGCAAGTGGAAGCTGCTTCACCGTAAACAAATTATACAGCACAAGTATATCTCTGGTTTCAAAAGTATATCAATGGTTTCAAAAATTCAGGTTGCTGGCTAACCTATAAAAATAAAAAAATAATTTTTGGGGGGACTCCCAAACAGTTAAGAAAATCGAAATGCATCTAAGGCATTATAGGCCCTGACACAATTACAATAAAGTCAGTAAAATAATTCAACTATCTTGAAGTTCATTGAAGCCCTAGATATGTATTTTCTTATGACATCCAAAAATTTTTAAATGAAACACTGGAACTGTTCTTCACTTGATACAGTGAGTGTTTACAGCAAGTTAACAAAAGAAGCTAGGAGCTCATCATCAAAAAATTTCCAGCTCCCTCAGTGAAATATGCACTTCCATTGATTTCTGCCAGTTGGCAAAGAGCTTAAGCAGAATGCAAATAACTCAAAGCCAAATTTATGGGTTCACTGTAAATAGCTGAAGAAGAGAGTATCTCTGCATCATTTTAAAAGCTCTTGTTTTGACTTCCACTCAACAGCCATACTCCTACATAGCATCCTGTTACTTAAGGAGGAACACCTAGACCAGTGCAGGTCAATGCAGAGACTTCTGCCTTTATAAAGTTTTATTCATCGGTTCTTAGGTTCATACTAGGCTATCTGCCCTAGGGCATTTATAAGCCTAGCCAGAGTGTGTTTGGCTTTCGCCACCCATTTTAAATTAATTTTGCTATGCCCTTTTTCGAGGTTAGTATACTGTTGTGCCTCTGTCTAACAGTGACACAGAAGTGATACCCGGGGTAAACCTACGATCTCCCATCCACTCATCAAGATTCCTCTTGAAGAGAGTCAATGAGGGACTCTGCCTAACCTGGACTGGGATTTTATTCCAGAATGAAGGGAGCCTCTGGGTTATGAATCTGTCACTCCAGCATGTTCTATTTATTTCAGTGCTGAGGTTCAAGTCTCTCGAGCGCGTAGCTCGATGGGATTTGGATTTTCTGAGGTGCAGCATGTCCATTAATTCCAGGTTGGACATGGCTTTATACGTCAGGCACAGATCGCCTCTGAGCAGGCGGTATGCCACTGAGTAGAGCTGGAGTTTCTTTAACCGGGCAGCATATGGCATCTGTTTGAGCCCTTTGATCCTCTTGGTGAGGTACTTTTGGGGTCTTTCCAGTTGCTGCAGGTGTCTGGTAAGGTACATCCCAAAAGGGGCATTATACTCAATTATGGGCCTGATGAGGGATGAGTAAAGAGGCACAATGACCTCCCCTGATCTAGATGTGAATCCCTTCATGATTAGGTGGGCTATATAAAATGTTTTTCTAACCACTTTGGCCACGTGGTTGTCAAATGAGAGATTGCTATCAACTTGGGTCCCCAGGTCCCTAATTACTTCTTCTGTACTTAATGGATTACCACCTACGTAGTAATTTGTGGGTACTTTGTTTTTGCCAAAGGGGATAACTATACACTTTTTGGCGTTTAGCTTGAGGCCATGGCTCTGGCACCAGTTGTCTGTTTCTATGAGGCCCTTTTGGAGGATGCTTGTGTCGGCTGGAGAGTCGATTATGGCACCCAGTTTGCAGTCATCTGCGAACTTGGTCAGCCACAGTCCTTCTATGTTTGCCTGTACCTCCGAGAAATATATACCGAGCAAGAGAGGTCCCAGGACTGAGCCTTGTGGGATGCCACTTGTAACTGGTTTGGAGTCTGACATGGCTCCAGCAATTCTAACCATGTGGGTTCTGCCCTTGAGCCAGTTTGCAACCCATCTAGTGACATAGGGGTTTATATCTAAGCTGGTGAGCTTATCTATAGTGCCCGAGTGGGGTATTGTATTGAAGGCTTTTGCGAGGTCCAGGTAGGCTGTGTGGACCACCTTCCCCTCGTCAATGGCCTTGGTGACTGTTTCAAAGAAATCGACCAGGTTTAAGAGGCAGGATCTGTCCTTAACAAAGCCGAACTGGCTAGGATCCAGTGTCTGTAGGTCCCCAATATCTTTATTTATGAGGTCCATGATGATCCTTTCCATAGCTTTGCAGACCAAGCTAGTCAGGCTTATGGGGCGATAGTTTCCAGGATCTGTTGAGGCACCACCTATGTGGAGAGGGACCACTGTTGCTGTACACCACTCTTTGGGTACATATCCTGTAGTAAGGCTGAGATTGAACAGTAGTTTTATGTTTGGGTTTAGCTCTTCTTGGAGTTCATGTAGGATGCAACCCAGGACACCGTCTGGTCCCATTGATGCTGTGTTTTTTGCTTTGGAGAGGGCGGCTCTTACCTGAGCATCTGAGATGTCAGGGGGGCAGCACTCTACTGGGATAGATATTCGCCCTTTTGGTGGGGAGGAGGGGAGAAGTTTGCACTGAACCTGTCAGCTAGGATGTTGGCAATGTCTGTGGGTCTGGTGTATTTTTTGTCATTTTGGACGAATTCTGAGAATATCTGGGAATTCCCACCCAGGTTCCTAACATAACTAAAGAAAGCCTTGTGATTATCCTTAGTGTCCTGTGCAATTAAAGGATTAAAACTCTAAGATACAGTGCATCGGACACTAATAATCTGAGTACCCTTCCCATCTCCCTTTGAATTCATTAAGAGCTTCCTCTGGTGAGTCTGACTTTATGACATAGAGGCATGCAACACTGTCTGCAGCATGAGATGTGCGAAGAGATGGGAAGATGGATGGAGTTAATAACATTTATGAGTTTGCTCATCCTGAGGGGAAGAAGGGGTTTAACCCAACTGCCAAACTCCCAAAGAATAGTATAGGGTGTATCTGGCAGCACAGAGGTTGCTAGGAGACTACACTACACAGAACCAGGATGATTTGCAGAGGAACTTGCAATAGCCCTAGCAAACAGCAGTGCATAACTGAGGTTGTAGCTGGGGGGGGGGGGTGTACAATAGATAAAGAGGGAAGAAAAAAGAAAACCCCCATGATCTGGGAGATTGGCTCACTCCTCAGCTCCCGACTCTCGCTTCTGGGGAATGAATGGTCTTATAAAACAGCCAACCCCCTCCCCCTTTTGGGGGGATGGTTGATAAAATTGTTAAGTTCTTAACCTCACAGGTACACGGTACAGAGTTTGATTCTGACTTTTGGTTATTGGCTAGGCTTGTAATAGTCTGCACACTGATAACCTAGTATGAACCTATGAACCTATGAAGACTCACATAAGGCAGAGAAAGAATGTGCCATTTTGTCATATTCCCTTGGGAATGCATGGGTCTTTTTCTTGTTCTACATTCATGAATGAGTGGGCCACTTGGAAGCAGGAAGGGAGACATCAAGCACGGTCATATCAAAAAAAAAAAGAAATCGCTGTTCTGAATATGCATATTTTGAGTTCACTTTCAAACAGACTAAAACACAACCCTCCTTAACAATGTTTACCCAAAAATTCAAGAAATTGCCGATAGCAGAATGAACCTTTAAAGTATCAATTTAATAACAAAATTTATATCAACTTAATACTATTTTCTAATTAGATGAGGCTGACGTCTGGAAAGTATCTGTTTAATTCTTCACTCTAAAAGTGCTAAGCTTCACTCTTTCTACATATATTTCTATTATTATTAAGGAAAAACAAATACTGTTTTTCCATTTTGTTTTTTTTTACTGTAGTTGTGATTAGGTTGTGACTAAAAAGGAACTTTATTAGTTCAGTTCATTTATAGATAAAACACAATAAAATGAAATAAAATAAAATAAGAGTGAGAATAATGTACATTTGAGTATAAAATATAGATCAGCACTTAAGTGCAGTGACAGAACTGCAGAGGCTAGCAGGTGTGCTTAAGAAAGGAGGCAACTGGTTACATTAATGAACAAGTAAGTCCATGTATACTGCATTATGCAGCTAAAAAGATGATAGCAATTGAAACGGTACATCTTGGAATAATTTGGATAAGCAGTAAGAGATTAAGGTGCCAAAGAGTATACATAAACTGTACATTTGCAGTAGTAGTTGATTATAAAATATAATGGTTTCAAACATTCCTTACCTCAGGGAATACCAGAATGGCAGTCACACTGCCAATTTGCTTCGTATTAGCTCCTTCTTAGTACAGAACCAGATGCTGAGATCCCCCTACATTTTGTAAATTAAACAGCAGTTTTAATAAATAACAAAGAATTTGGAAACTTGGGGTGGTATTCATAGTCGATAAGTGAATGTGTTCACGAATGAGCCCAACAAAGCTGTGATTCATAGAAGCCACTTACACTAACAAACAATGGCAGCATATAAGCATAAGGAAATGAAGTCATAGTGAGGTTCAAATGAATAATGATATAAAACACTGTATGGCAATGAAGTTTTCTCCCATATACTTGCTATTTCTACTGAATATTTTATGCTTTTCTGGTCTGTCTTTGGATTCGTTATAAATAACAGAGTTGCTCCTATTCTATCTGCGTTGCAATTTATGATGCTGCTGCTAACCTTGCTAGTTCCCATTGTGAGCTGTTTCTTTTAGCCAAGCCAAAACCATTTGTGCCCAGTGGTTCTCACTGACTAAGAATGTGGCGATGTAGATAGAGAATAACTCACTATAATTTTTAAAATCAGGAGATACTTGCTAGCTTTAGATTGGACAGGGATATTTTAAGGGTCTTAGTGAGTATGTACGGCCCTCACAGGAGCACTGGGGAGATATATGGCCTTTCCATCCCTGTGGATACAAAGGTATTATAGCCCTCACTTTACATGCTACAGGGACATAGACTGGGGACAAGGGTATCTCACAGTCTTCTGTCTCAAAGATACTGCAACAGTCCCTGGATGTACTTTTGGTGCATGTGGATGAGTACATCTGTTTCCTGAAGTCACCTAATGACTGTGCCTTTCACGGGGTTGCACATTCTCCTGAGGTACTCAGTGTGATAGCTTGCACCCATGTTACAATTAGGGCCTTATCTGGTCCACAGGGGGAGTGGTTCCACAACAGGAAAGTTTACCATTTCATCAATTGTCAAGTAATGTGTGATGCACTGGGTTGCATCACCAACGTCTCTGCCCAGCATCCTGGCAATGCACATGATCTCATATCTGGCTTACTATCTCACTGTACTACCACTCCCTGCAGGGTAGGATGCCCAGTCATCATCTCTTTGGCAAGTGGAGAATTTTCTTTTGTTTATTTTTATTATTTTATTTAAGTAGTTATTTATGGTAAAATGCATTGCTGAATGCCAAACCAATTTTTCTTTGTTTTGCTCCTTCCCCTTTTCCTCTCTCTTTTTTTTTTCTTTCAGGTGATACTGAATATCCACTTTAGCTGTGCTCATAACAACAATGGAAAATCCAAGTAGAGGTGCAGAAGAGTCCTACAACAGAGTCCTGTTCCAGACCTGTATTGTCAATGAGAGGCTCTTTGGCCTCACGAAGACTCAATTTAGGTGCCTGGATGAGTCTGGAGGTGCCCTAGTATGACCTTGTTATGTCTGCATAATGTTTACTTCTTGTTGCAATGATCATGCACCATTCTAGTGGTGAAGTGACCCATGATATCACTGCAGCTCCCAGTTTCTCTCCAAATGGCAGCAGTAGTAAATGTCGCAATTTGGCAGGCCCGTGTACAGCATGCAGCTGCACAGGTAAAGAGGCATCATCTAGTCCAGAACTATGGACCATGACATTCAGATTAGTGATTCATTTATTGTAAAAAAAAAACACACAGAGTGTATTTGATGCATGCAGTGATATCTGTGGTTTATGCTATGTGGTGTATGGTCTACTGTCACTGTTCATCAGACATTCTTTTCCATCTTTAAATATATATATTTTTTTATTTTAGAACAGGTATTCCTAACTGTGGTGGTGGTACTGCAGTAGCGTTGTCGCCTCATAGCAAGACATTGTCCCATTCTATTCTCAGCTAGAGCGTCTTCTGTGTGGAGGCATACGTGAATTGGGCGTGCCTTCGTTGAAGGTTGTGCGTCAGGGCTGGTAACCCGGTATGTAAAAATCCACTACCAATCATTAGCAGACAGGAGTTCTGCTGTGGCGATCCCTAACTGGGAAAAGCCGAAAGACACAAACAAACAAATTATTTTTTTCAACATCATGTCTGAGTGCTCACTGACTCCTGCTCAGTGATGTCGTAAGGGATCAAAAGGAATAATGACATCTTTAACTGTTTTGCACAATCCATTCTAGTTTGATGGTTTACCTAAGTATGTTATTACTAAATGTCCTGAAATGGTACAATTATTTATTTATTTATTTATTTATTTCACATTTGTTAACCAGGTTAGTCCAACTCCAACTGAGTTTGCAAAAAAGCCCATTTTCAGTGAAGATCCGAGCAGAAAAGCCCCAGCAAACATAAGTAAAAATAAAGTGATAATATACAAATATTAAATAACAATCACAATACAAAATAATTGTAAAAAGAAAAGGTTATTGGCTATTTGCATTACATTGATAGTAAGCAACCCATTTCCAGTGGAGACCCAAGGGGAAAGAGCTCCAGCAAATATAAGCAAAGATAAACATACAGGACAAAAACTATTAAAAATAACAGTGTAAGTACAAAATTAATTATAAAGAGACAAACAAAAGGAAAAAATTATGAACATTAAGGGTTGCACTGATAGCAGTGGTCTAAATTTACTATATATAAGTATAAAAACAAAAGGATAATCATTGTTCAAAAGAAGGAAGATGTAGCGACATTCATAGGAAGTGGGGGGAGAAAAAGATAAATAGTGTGGAGCATGGGAGGGGGAGAAAAAGGAGGGGGCTATAGTAGTAGAGCTGAGGGTTTAGGAGGTTAGTTTAAGCAGAAGTTACTAACAGAGGAAGAAAGTTAGGAGATGCAACAGGTTATACATATACGTAGGACAGACTAAGACTACATGTGGTCAAGGCAACAACATAATTTCAAGTTTAGTAGGTGGGATTTAGGCTCCTTTTTAAAACAGGGAAACAAAAAGTTGGATCTAATATGGAGCGGGAGTTTGTTCCAATTTAGTGAGAGTGTTTGTAGTTTGTCAATATTCCTTTTGGGTTTATAAACTGAGAGAAGATGCTGATCAGCACTATAACATGGGAGGTGAGAGCAGGGCAGGCAGAGGGGTTGTTGAGTATGGAAAAGGTAGTGTGGAGTTACGATTGTAGAAGGTGAAGAAATTCCAGCAACTGAAGTTGGTTAGTGAGAGGCAATGATGTGAAGAGAGTGGTTGGTTTAGAATAAATCTGGCAATTTTGTTGTATCTTTGTAACAGTTTCTGCATTAAGGTAGTTTGGATATTGGTAAGGATGGGGGAAGCGTATAGAAGACTAGGTAAGAGAAAAAAGTTGCTTCAGCACTTTACATGAGTCCATAACTTGCAAATGAATGAAAACATCATCTGTATATTATATTATGCAATGTTTCCTCAGTTTGAACTATGGGGATTGCTGAGGTACTACACATCAATTTATTTCATCTTGTCTTACACATTAATTTGCAGCCTCAGAGGTAAAAACATCATCATTTCTGCAGTGGTCAGGGTAAAGTGGTAATAGTATTTTTTTTTTAATTCATGGGTTGGAGTTTGTTGTAATGGTTAAGGTGTTTACATCTCAGATACAAGGTACCGGGTTTGAATTTCACCTTTGATATAAATTAGCTTGGCTTAAAATGAGCAACTAGCTAAGTACTATTATCATCTATTAACATGGCAGGGTATCATTTTAATGTTTAATTTTCTTATTAGTGTTTCCCTGAATATGAGTGTATTACTGTTTTCAAGTTGTAGATAGCCGACAGCTGTAGCTATGATAATGCATAGAGCATTAATGGTGTTAGACACTGCAATCTTATGTTATGACATACAGCTTTCTATCCACAGTTCTATAAGGTTTTAAGCAGTAGCATTACAGGCTTAAAATGCATACACTTAAACATGTCCTAAATCCCCAGCCCCATTTTTTTAAATGTATTTATTCATTTTTACTGTAAATAATAACTTATTCCCCTATAACCTGATGGGTGCATCTGAAGGTCATATTGTAAGTAAAAGAAAAATCACACCTGAATCACAGTAGGTCAAGGTCAAAGGTGTCATACAGATCTCCTAAAGATAGGCTAGCTGATGGTTCAAGTGCTTTTGAAGAGGGTCTGTTATAAGAGCTAGACGATAAGCTTGTCCAGTGTCATGACCTACTTGATACAGGTGATCCTGCAGACACTGATCTGACAGTGTTGTGGTACAGAGACCTCAAATAAGAGGTTCTGCTAGATGTAAACAAATACTGATATGGACTAAATGAAATCTGTTGTGCTTATTCCCCCCTACAAATTACATTACTTTCTTGAGAAACACTTGAAGTCTCATGTGATCTACCTCCACATATCTGGACAGTACCCCATCTTCTTCCCCTTCCAAAATTGACTCCTACTTGATAAGTCCTAACTAATGTACAAGGGTCTATATTATATATTCAAAGTTTAAAAACTTTGAATCTCATATGTTCGACAACATATGAGCAAAGTCTGAAACATCGAAAATATAATAAAACATTTTTAAAAATTACTTCAGTGCTCTGAGTAGGGGGGCAAGCCCCCCTGAACCCCCCACATACCCTCTACTTAAATATACCAACTCCAAGATCACACTTCAGTGCAGAAAAGGGAAATGTTCCCATTCTGCACTGTACTGAGCTGTTGCTTTTCACCTTTGAACTTTTTAAAGTTCGATCATATAGTGTCGACCATATGACATTCGAACTTTAAAACATTTGAATAATTAATCGGGACCCATGTACAAATGGAGATGGTCATGGATGCTTGGTGTGCCACCATAATAACCATCACTGTGATCATGGCATTATCCCTTCTATGAGCCATTTCCATGTAGTACTGGAAATCCTCACACATAGCCTGGGAGACTCTGACCATTTCCAGCTGACTCTCTGTGACAGTGCTTTGAGCCTTAACAATGTCATGGCACATTTGCTCTTGGGCAGCCAGTGCTTTACATGTTTCCTGGGGTAGGTGTGACAAATTTCTGTACCTGGTCCCCCTTTGTAAAGGTGTCAGTGAGGAAGCTGTTACCTCTGAATTTCTGCCATCCTCTTGTTTGCCTGGGTTTGCAGATACTGGTGTGGAGATGCTTGAACTTTCCTCCTATAAAAGACTGAGTGGAATGTCAGCATGTGCTGCACATAGTGATGTGTTGATACTTCCTGCATTGTTACTGACACATTGTGGGGTGGGATTCTGCTTATAAAACCTGGGGACTACATGTCACTTTCCTTAGGCTGCCTCATACATATAATTATGTCATCCATCATCATCATCAATAGCCATTCTGCAGCTGATATCCTCCAAATTTATTGGTATAGTGCAACTGTTTGTTTCCACTGCTGACCCTTTGAAAAATTATTTGAAAACCTTTCTGCTTTTTCTCCCTTGTACTCACTTGTGCTCACATTTTCTCTATATATTTATCTTAAATACACTAACATTTTTTTACAATCTCTTTCTCTTTACACATTGCTACTAACAACCTTTTTTTCTGACATCAATCTCTGCTACTCCCACTCTTCTTATCTCTACTGTTATCACTTCCAACTTCTTACATGCACCTTCTCAAAATTCTTCCATTCATTTCCTCTTATATACTACAACATCTGCAACATCACTGCTATGGCCTCATGTCTTTACTAGCTCTAAATCTCAGTCATTATCTGTGGGCTTAGCATTTTATATTTACCCGTACTACCATGTCAACTATAGTTGAACTGCATTCTAATTAGTTTATTATGTATGTAACCAGTCTGTGTGCATAAGCATTTTATATTCACCCAAACTACTACATCAACTATAGTTGCACTACATTGTGATTGGTTTGTTAAGTGTATCAAGCATGTGTGCATAAGCATTTTATATTCACCTGTACTGGAGTCAACTATAGTTGTACTACATTGCAATTAGTTTATTGTGTGTAACAAGTCTCTGTATATAAGCATTTTATATTCACCCGTACTACTATGTCAGCTATAGTTGTACTACATTGTAATTAGCTTATTAGGTGTATATCAAGTGTGTGTATATATATTGTAAATGTACTACTGTTTAAGAATTTTTCCTCCCTCTGTGCTATAGATACTCAAAATACGTGCTTTGTGATTTACTATGTATTCTGTCTGTGTTTCTTGTGGAGCATTTCTCCCCAGACCTCCACTGAAAATGGACTCTGCTTGGCCCAGTGGACTTTCCTGGTAAACAAATGCCAATAAGTAAATAAATTATCAACAAAGAAGTTGCATAAACTACTGTATGCTGAATAGAGGTGTGGGGGTCACTTATGTACACTGCCTTTACTGTCATTCTGTATAGAATTGGAGGGTTCATCGTGTTGTGTTTAATGAAATCATTATATCAGCATTCAATTCTTTATGAAAATATAGGTTACTGTTTTTAAACCAACTTTCCTGTACAGACGTGTGCTGCTGCAGACATTGGTAGTAGCCAGTGTCCACTCTACCTCCAATTATTCCAGTACCATCATCTTCAGTGTTCTTAGTCATCCCCATAAATGGAGAGGAAGTATTCCTCATCTGGTGTTAAAGAGATACGTGTTGAAGCCTCCCCCTACCAGTACCAGTATGGGCAATTAGATTCTGCCTCACCTTGGCTCTAGTACATCCTGCCACATCATTTGCCCTGTACTTGCACTGTGCTCCTTCCATCGACCACATTAATGTCCATTACAACTTGATTCAAGATTTTTGCCCTCTCAACTTGTTTGGGCCTCCCTTTACCAAACAGTCATGTGTCATATGTCCCAAGGGCTACCATGTGGTTTTCCTCATGGCTGAATTTGTCCTTTTTCTACCCTGATCTCTTGTTTTGCATCATTACTGCACATAAAAAGATATGCCAGAGTCATACCTTTACCAGAAAGGCTCATCCAGACTACACTTTGCTGTGAAGGAAAGGTTAGTTTGCTTTTATTTTTTGTATTACTTTATTGCCTTTCTATATTTTGAATACAGTGGCTTGTTTTATTTACCTTGTGCTTTACTTGCATTCTGCTTTAACAGCATATTAAAACTTCAAAAGAGACCACAGCTCTCTCTCTCTTCTGAGTCAGGTAGAAATTAGAACTGAGTCAGGCAGAAATTAGAACTGATCAATTAAGGACTCATTCATAAGATAGAAGAGGTCACTTAAGGTTAATCATTTGTTAACTTAGGGGGTGGAGCTAGGAACTAAACCTTCTATTTAAGGGGTAAAATAAAACATTTCAGAGCTTTACCAGAAAGGCTCATCCAGACTCTGCTACACTTTGATGTGAAGGAAAGGTTAGTTTGCTTTTATTTTTTGTATTACTTTATTGCCTTTCTATATTTTGAATACTGTGGTTTGTTTTCTTTATATTGTGTTTTACTTGCATTCTGCTTTAACAGCATATTAAAACTTCAAACGAGACCACAGCTCTCTTTCTCTTTTGAGTCAGGCAGAAATAAGAACTGATCAATTAAGGACTCATTCATAAGATAGAAGAGGTCACTTAAGGTTAATCATTTGTTAACTGAGGGGGTGGAGCTAGGAACCAAACCTTCTATTTAAGGGGTAAAATAAAACATTTCAGAGCTTTGCCAGAAAGGCTCATCCAGACTCTGCTACACTTTGCTCTGAAGGTAAGGCTAGTTTGCTTTTATTTTTTGTATTACTTTATTCCCTTTCTATATTTTGAATAATGTGTTTTTTTTTCTTTACCTTGTGTTTTACTTGCATTCTGCTTTAACAGCACATTTAAAACTTCAAAAGAGGCCACAGCTCCCTCTCTTCTGAGTCAAGCAGAAATTAGAACTGAGTCAGGCAGAAATTAGAACTGATCAATTAAGGACTCATTCATGAGATAGAAGAGATCACTTAAGGTTAATCATTTGTTAACTAAGGGGGTGGAGCTAGGAACTAAACCTTCTATTTAAGGGGTAAAATAAAACATTTCAGAGCTTTACAAGAAAGGCTCATCCAGATTCTGCTACACTTTGCTGTGAAGGAAATGTTAGTTTGCTTTTATTTTTTGTATTACTTTATTGCCTTTCTATATTTTGAATAATGTGGTTTGTTTTCTTTACCTTGTGTTTTACTTGCATTCTCCTTTAACGGCATATTAGAACTTCAAAAGAGTCCACAGCTCTCTCTCTTCTGAATCAGGCAGAAATTAGAACTGAGTCAGGCAGAAATTAGAACTGATCAATTAAGGACTTATTCATAAGATAGAAGAGGTCACTTAAGGTTATGCATTTGTTAACTGAGGGGTGGAGCTAGGAACTAAACCTTCTCTTTAAGGGGTAAAATAAAACATTTCAGAGCTTTACCAGAAAGGCTCATCCAGACTCTGCTACACTTTCCTGTGAAGGAAAGGTTAGTTTGCTTTTATTTTTTTGTATTACTTTATTGCCTTTCTATATTTTGAATACAGTGGTTTGTTTTCTTTACCTTGTGTTTTACTTGCATTCTGCTTTAACATCATATTAAAACTTCAAACGAGACCACAGCTCTCTCTCTCTCTCTCTCTCTCTTTTGTGTCAGGCAGAAATTAGAACTGAGTCAGGTAGAAATTAGAACTGATCAATTAAGGACTCATTCATAAGATAGAAGAGGTCACTTAAGGTTAATCATTTGTTAACTGAGGGGGTGGAGCTAGGAACTAAACCTTCTATTTAAGGGGTAAAATAAAACATTTCAGAGCTTTACCAGAAAGGCTCATCCAGACTCTGCTACACTTTGCTCTGAAGGTAAGGCTAGTTTGCTTTTCTTTTTTGTATTACTTTATTCCCTTTCTATATTTTGAATAATGTTTTTTTCTTTACCTTGTGTTTTACTTGCATTCTGCTTTAACAGCACATTTTAAGCTTCAAAAGAGACCACAGCTCCCTCTCTTCTGAGTCATGCAGAAATTAGAAATGAGTCAGGCAGAAATTAGAACTGATCAATTAAGGACTCATTCATGAGATAGAATAGGTCACTTAAGGTTAATCATTTGTTAACTAAAGGGGTGGAGTTAGGAACTAAACCTTCTATTTAAGGGGTAAAATAAAACATTTCAGAGCTTTACCAGAAAGGCTCATCCAGACTCTGCTACACTTTGCTCTGAAGGAAAGTTTAGTTTGCTTTTATTTTTTGTATTACTTTAATGCCTTTCTATATTTTGAATACTGTGGTTTGTTTTCTTTACCTTGTGTTTTACTTGCATTCTGCTTTAACAGCATATTAAAACTTCAAACGAGACCACAGCTCTCTCTCTCTTTTGAATCAGGCAGAAATTAGAACTGAGTCAGGCAGAAATTAGAACTGATCAATTTAGGACTCATTCATAAGATAGAAGAGGTCACTTAAGGTTAATCATTTGTTAACTGAGGGGGGTGGAGCTAGGAACTAAACCTTCTATTTAAGGGGTAAAATAAAACATTTCAGAGCTTTACCAGAAAGGCTCATCCAGACTCTGCTACACTTTGCTCTGAAGGTAAGGCTAGTTTGCTTTTATAATTTGTATTACTTTATCCCCTTTCTATATTTTGAATAATGTGTTTTTTTTTCTTTACCTTGTGTTTTACTTGCATTCTGCTTTAACAGCACATTTAAAACTTCAAAAGAGACCACAGCTCCCTCTCTTCTGAGTCAAGCAGAAATTAGAACTGAGTCAGGCAGAAATTAGAACTGATCAATTAAGGACTCATTCATGAGATAGAAGAGGTCACTTAAGGTTAATCATTTGTTAACTAAGGGGGTGGAGCTAGGAACTAAACCTTCTATTTAAGGGGTAAAATAAAACATTTCCAAGCTTTACCAGAAAGGCTCATACAGACCCTGCTACACTTTGCTGTGAAGGAAAGGTTAGTTTGCTTTTATTTTTTTGTATTACTTTATTGCCTTTCTATATTTTGAATACAGTGGTTTGTTTTCTTTGCCTTGTATTTTACTTGCATTCTGCTTTAACATCATATTAAAACTTCAAACGAGACCACAGCTCTCTCTCTCTTTTGAGTCAAGCAGAAATTAGAACTGAGTCAGGCAGAAATTAGAACTGATCAATTAAGGACTCATTCATAAGATAGAAGAGGTCACTTAAGGTTAATCATTTGTTAACTAAGGGGGTGGAGCTAGGAACTAAACCTTCTATTTAAGGGGTAAAATAAAAAATTTCAGAGCTTTGCCAGAAAGGCTCATCCAGACTCTGCTACACTTTGTTCTGAAGGTAAGGCTAGTTTGCTTTTATTTTTTGTATTACTTTATTCCCTTTCTATATTTTTAATAATGTGTTTTTTTTTACCTTGTGTTTTACTTGCATTCTGCTTTAACAGCACATTTAAAACTTCAAAAGAGACCACAGCTCCCTCTCTTCTGAGTCAAGCAGAAATTAGAACTGATCAATTTAGGACTCATTCATGAGATAGAGGAGATCACTTAAGGTTAATCATTTGTTAACTAAGGGGGTGGAGCTAGGAACTAAACCTTCTATTTAAGGGGAAAATAAAACATTTCAGAGCTTTACCAGAGAGGCTCATCTAGACTCTGCTACACTTTGCTCTCAAGGTAAGGCTAGTTTGCTTTTATTTTTTGTATTACTTTATTCCCTTTCTATATTTTGAATAATGTGTTTTTTTCTTTACCTTGTATTTTACTTGCATTCTGCTTTAACAGCACATTTAAAACTTCAAAAGAGACCACAGCTCCCTCTCTTCTGAGTCAAGCAGAAATTAGAACTGAGTCAGGCAGAAATTAGAACTGAGTCAGGCAGAAATTAGAACTGATCAATTAAGGACTCATTCATAAGATAGAAGAGGTCACTTAAGGTTAATCATTTGTTAACTTAGGGGTGGAGCTAGGAACTAAACCTTCTATTAAAGGGGTAAAATAAAACATTTCAGAGCTTTACCAGAAAGGCTCATCCAGACTCTGCTACACTTTGCTGGGAAGGAAAGGTAAGTTTGCTTTTATTTTTTGTTTTACTTTATTGCATTTCTATATTTTGAATACTGTGGTTTGTTTTCTTTACCTTGTGTTTTACTTGCATTCTGCTTTAACAGCATATTAAAACTTCAAAAGAGACCACAGCTCCCTCTCTTCTGAGTCAGGCAGAAATTAGAACTGAGTCAGGCAGAAATTAGAACTGATCAATTAAGGACTCATTCATAAGATAGAAGAGGTCACTTAAGGTTAATCATTTGTTAACTTAGGGGGTGGAGCTAGGAACTAAACCTTCTATTTAAGGGGTAAAATAAAACATTTCAGAGCTTTACCAGAAAGGCTCTTACAGACTCTGCTACACTTTGCTCTGAAGGAAAGGTTAGTTTGCTTTTATTTTTTGTATTACTTTATTGCCTTTCTATATTTTGAATACAGTGGTTTGTTTTCTTTACCTTGTGTTTTACTTGCATTCTGCTTTAACAGCATATTAAAACTTCAAAAGAGACCACAGCTCTCTCTCTTCTGAGTCAGGCAGAAATTAGAACTGAGTCAGGCAGAAATTAGAACTGATCAATTAAGGACTCATTCATAAGATAGAAGAGGTCACTTAAGGTTAATCATTTGTTAACTTAGGGGGTGGAGCTAGGAACTAAACCTTCTATTTAAGGGGAAAAAATAAAACATTTCAGAGCTTTACCAGAAAGGCTCATACAGACTCTGCTACACTTTGCTGTGAAGGAAAGGTTAGTTTGCTTTTATTTTTTGTATTACTTTATTGCCTTTCTATATTTTGAATACAGTGGTTTGTTTTCTTTACCTTGTGTTTTACTTGCATTCTGCTTTAACAGCATATTAAAACTTCAAAAGAGACCACAGCTCTCTCTCGTCTGAGTCAGGCAGAATTTTTTTCTCGTCCTCCCACCCAGTTACAGTTGTCTTGTTAAATACCACTGTCTTTCTAGCTGCCTGCCTCTTATGTTAATCTGGCCATATATTTCATTTCCTCTCTACTTTCACTGGCTTGTGTGAGTAATCACAAAATCATCATTTTTGAAATCCCTCCCCTTCAACTATTTAAATGTATTGGCCATCCTACTGTATTCCATAGTACCAGAATACAAAAGTGACCACCCTTTCAGCCCATCTTGCTGTTTTAAAAATAGTAACTCTCCACTAAACCTTAACTTTTTAAACAGGTAAAACTTAAGTTACCTACTTTCACATCTAACTTCTCTAGTGCACACTGTAGTGTGCATTTTCTTTTCATCTTACCTTTAAGCATCCCTGTGACTAACACTTTCTCTAATACCTGCTGGAAAGCACTAGGAAGCCTTAAACTGATACAAGCACTCAACTCTCCTTGTTAATAAGGAGAAATTAATAGTAGGCACTAAACAGCCTATAATTGCAAAGTACCTTGCTAAGGTAAGGGAAAACAGCTCCTGTACTTTACAAAAAAAAAAAAAAAAAAAGCACCAAACCAGGCATGTCCAAGGGTCAGCTTCCGGTGATTTCTCCTGTCCACCTGGTGAATCTGGGCATACTGGGGCAATGCAGCAATTGCTTCATGTACACAGACATCCCTCTTCTCCTACCACCCAACACTACAATCTGTGAGAGATGCACTTACATAGCCAAAATGGAAGCAAAGCTCTCTCCACCCAAGATTGTGCTAGACAGTCAAGAGGAGAAGGTTAACACCCACACTACACCTCAAGCAACACATAGCCCTTCTAAACCCACACCACCAACACCCACATATAACAACACTAAATCTACATATGCAGAGGCCCTTAACTGTAACCTGCCCAAGCAAAAAAGACCTCTGAAGCTGAAACACAAACAAACACTAATCACAACCAAAGTGTCACATAGTTCACAACATCAGTGTGCCACCCAGCAACAGCCCCTAAGGCAAGACAATGTACCTAGCACTTTAGTCATAGGTGACTCTATAGTCTGGCACACTGATGTCCCTCTCACCAGGTTGAACAAGGAGAAAATTACAGTCAGGCTGCCTGTCAGGTGCCAGGATCCACCACATAACGCATGCACTCAAGTCACTCCACAACAAGTACAAATATGACTCTGTCATTGTCCATGTTGGAGTGAATGACTTGAGATGTACCTCCCTGGACTACGTGAAAAGAGACATGGAAGAGCTCTAAGATCATGTGACTCGGGCAGGTTTGACCCTAGCCCTGAGTATGATCCTGCCTTCGCCCAGAATGATACCACAATATAAGGACAAAATGATTGACTTCAACAATTGGCTAAGCTTCTGGTATCATTCAAAGGGGGTCCGGTATCTGTCTGCCTGGGACGACATGATTGGCAGACCACGATGCTTTGCCAGAAATGGTCTGCATCTGTCACCCCTGGGATTCAGGTTACTGGCTAAGGCTCTTGCCACCCCTATACTGCCTTTTTTAGGCAAAGTTCAAAGGACAAAACCACCACCGTAACAGGTGCAAGCATGCAAAATCTGAAGGTAATGCTACTCAGTGCTAGAAGTCTAAACCTCAAAATGCACTCTCTCGAGGCACTCCTAAAAATGAAGAACATTGATATCTGTGCAGTAACTGAGACCTGGTTCAAGGCTCCAGAGAGCACCCCTGCAATACCAGGCTACAACTCTTACCACACTTTTCGGCCACCAAACCAGGACCGAAACACTAAAGGTGGAGGAGTGTCAATATTCACCAAGGATATTCACACCACCAGGCTAGTTGCCCAACACAATACGTCTGAAATTCTCCAGGTGCAACTAACACTAGGTAAGACTGCAATCCAAATTGTAGCTTGCTACAGATCCCCCACCATACACCAAGATTCTCACTACACCTTTCTAAACATACTGGAAAATATTAAGATAGAACCAAACACCCTAATACTGGGTGATTTTAACTATGCTGCCATTAACTGGGAAAACTACTAATGTACCAACACCTTTGCCCACCAGTTTTTGGAATTCATAAATTCCAATGCCCTGGATCAACTAATCCATAGTCCCACCAGCGGTTCCAATATCCTAGACCTGGTCATTACGAACATGGGAAATTGATGCTCCACACCCATGGTCACCCCCTCGTTAGTCAGGTCTGACCATAAGCTAATCACCCTTAACATCCACATCCCACCTCCACCCCCCAGTAAGGAAATCTCCATAAAAAACTTCTCCAAAGCCAACTTCATGCTACTCAAGTGAGAAGTGACAAACTTCATGACACCCATGCAGATGGGAACTGAAAGTTCAACTGCTGAATTCTACACTAAGGCACTGTACGAGCACATCCACTTATGCATGAATCGTGCCATCCCAAATAGAACCAAGATGCTCTCATCCAAAAAAGGAAGCCAATCTGGTGGTCCCCTGCCATAAACAAACTTTACAACAAAAGGAAAAAATTGTTGCAGAAAAGAGGAAAATCCCAGGATGCAAAATACTCACTTATCAGCCTCATTAAGAAACTGAGATCCCTCATAAAATCCTCCAAAGCTAGTTATGAAAATAAAATTGCCAAAGATTCCAAAGACAACCACAAGGCATTCTATAATTATGTCAAGAATCTAAATGGCAATGCTCAGATCTGCTCTGAGCTAAAACAGAATGGCCTTAAATATACTGATCCCAAGGATATTGCCAATATCCTGGCAGATCAATTCAGTGCCAACTTCACCCCCCTCTCACCCTCTAAATGGCCCATCTCAATACCGGAAGATTGCCAAATTCCGGTAATAATGGCCACACAGGTATAAATGCACTCTCCAAAGCTAAGAATACAGCATCCATGTACCAGATGACATCCTGGGCTATGTACTACATGAACTACAATATGAACTGACACCTCACCTAAGTGACATGTTTAATCATAGCCTCACCTCAGGTTTCATGCCCACTGAGTGGCGCAGAGCTACAGTTATCCCACTCCACAAGGGGGGATCCACCTTGGATCCCGGAAACTGCTGTCCCATCAGTCTGACAAGCCTTATCTGCAAGGACATGGAGCGTATTATCATGGAACTTATAAACAAAGACATTGGCAATCTTCAAACACTGGACCCCACCCAGTTTGGGTTAATGAAGGGCCGATCTTGTCTCCTGAACCTGATTGACTTCTTCAAATCAGTCTCCAGAGCCATGGACAAGGGCAAGATGGTCCACACAGCTTATCTAGACCTTGCCAAGGCCTTTGACACCATCCCCCACTCTGGAATCATAGATAAACTTACTAAGCTGGGCATTAATCCCTATGTCACCCAATGGGTTGCTAACTGGCTTACTGATAGAAACCACGCTGTAAAAGTAGCCGACTCCAAATCCAGTTCCAGACAAGTGACAAGTGGAGTACCTCAGGGTTCAATCCTGGGACCGCTCTTGTTTGGCATCTACTTCTCTGAAGTACAGACCAACACTAAGGGACTCTGGCTAACAAAGTTCGCAGATGACTGCAAACTGGGAGCCATTATTGATTCCCCAAATGATGTGGATACTCTACAAAAGGGCCTTAAAGAAACAGATGCTTGGTGCCAGACCCATGGGCTCAAGCTCAATGCCAAGAAATGTATAGTTATCCCCTTTGTGAAAAAAACATGTATCCATGAATTACCACATAGGTGGCAGTACACTAAACACCGAAAGTGTGATAAGAGACTTAGGGACACAGGTGGACAGTGGTCTCACCTTCAATAACCACATCACCACAACAGTCAGGAAATCCTTCTATGTGGCACACCTCATCACTAAGGGCTTTTCATCCAGAAAAAAAGGAGGTCATTGCCCCACTGTACTCATCACTCATTAGACCCATTATAGAATACCCCATTTGGTATGTACCTCTCAAGACATCTGCAACAACTGGAAAGGCCGCAGAAATATCTCACTAAAAGAATCACAGGCCTAAAGTAGATGCCCTATGCTGACCGCCTTAAAAAAACTCCAGCTATACTCTGTCGCATATTGTCTACTCAGAGGCGATCTCTGCTTAACATACAAGGCCATGTCAAACCCAGAGCTGTTGGACATGCTACACTTAAAGAAATCCCAATCCCTCAGAGCCACATGCTCCAGGGATCTAAACCTTGTCATCACAATAAAAAAACATGCTGGAGGGATAGGTTCCTGACCCAGAGACTCCCCAGACTCTGGAATAGATTGCCCATACATGTCAAGCAGAGTGCCTCTTTGGCCCTCTTCAAAAGGAACCTTGACAATTGAATGGGAGAAAGGAAATTCACCCCGGGGATCAAGTCAGTTTTCCTGCTAGACAGGGGTCCAGGGAAGTAAATAGTGTGGGAAGAAATAGCCAGGGAATTGTTATGGCTAGGCTTGTATAGGCCCTAGGGCTGATAGCCTGGTACCAACCTATGAATCTATAAGCAAAAAAAAACTTTTGATGCAATCATCAGGCAAACAACACAGCAATGAAAGCATGACTGCCATCCTCATAATAAAAAAAAAGTTAGATGTCACAAACCTCATATGCACATGCAGAGTCTCAGTCTAACCAAGTAAATTTGTACTGAAGTAATGTCTGCATTATCATGAATGTATTTGCAATAGTAAGGCAGTGTTTAGATCCATCCTTCCTCTAAACCCCCACCACTTTCTTATATTCATAATACTGTACTTTTTCATTAGAAATCTGCCAGTAAAGTAAAGGGGGGTGTGGCTTGGATATAAGCCTGATAGCAGCATAAAATCTCTACTCTGCAGCTTTTCAACTTTCCTATAAGGATTTATTACTAAAAATCACCAGAATAATTTCAAATTAATAGTTCTATAAAGTAGAACTCGAAAGCTTTCTTTTGGTGTATTTTTCATCTAAGAATCTCCAGATTTTCCTGTCAAACTAACAAGAAGAAAGAAGGAAGGGAAAGCTGCACTTAAAGAAAAGATTAGTCTTTTAAAATCTACACAGCAAGACAGCTCTACTGAGTGACATTCTAAAACAACAGAAAATACAAATTTCAGCAATAGAAGAATCTGTCTCAGATATTGACAGCAGACTGATAGATGCAGAGAAATATATGGAAACTCTCCTATTACAACACAACAAACTCATCAATAAAGTGGATGATTTAGAAAACCAAACCAGAAGAAATAACATTGGGATATACAGTATACCAGAAGGAATGGAAGGAGACAATATGATTATTTTTTTGACAACATGGAACCCTAAAACACTAAATTTACCAGAGGGTCTTTCTTTTGGCTTTGAAAGAGCCCATAGATTACTAACTACAATCCCATCAAACAATAAGAAGACATATCCTAGATCAATAATAGCAAAATTAATGTCTAGCCAGGACAAAGATCTGATCTTAAAATCAGCTTGGGCTCTCTCTCCTATAAAAATAAATGATCAGATAGTCAGATTTGACAACGACTCCTCTACTACAGTTTTTACAAAAAGAAAAACTTTCATTCCTCTCATCAAATCTCTCATGCAAGCTGGTATTAAGGCAGAATTAACATACCCTGCCAAAATTAGACTTTGCCTTCCTGAGGGTAAAAGAACCTTTGAAACTTTAGAAGAAGCAAACACTTTTATAAAGAAGACGAATCTGGTAACTACAGAAGATCAAACGGATACTAGATACTACTTCAACATTAAAGAGACAAGCAGCAACGAAGTCTGACTGGACTGTGAAAGACAAGAAGAAACTCAAAGACAAATGAACAAAATGTACGTTTTGCCTTTTTTTGTCTCCTCTATCTTAAATCTTTTGATTAGTCTAGATTAGAACTAACATTCTGATATCACAGATTGCTACAAAGATAAGGTAAAATATGATTTTTATTTTCATTAATATCTCTATTGCTATTTTAAATCAATAATATAGATATATGAAGTAACATAACTTCATCCATCACATTTAGTATAAGCTGCAAGGTACTTAAGAAATGCCTAGCTGTTATTCTTAATAACCTTTAGTAATTAAAATGTATCCATTACATTTAGCATAGGCTGCAAGGTACCTAAGAAATGCCTAGCTGTTATTCTTAATAACTTCCATGAATTAAACTACATCTTGGATAAAGTATATATTATTATTTTATTTATTTATTTATTTTCTCTATTAATACCTAAAAAGTAATGTTATATGGGTTGGAGACACTGGCATTGACAAAAAGGCAGGAGTTTGAGCTGGATGTGGCAGAATTAAAGATGTTAAGATCTGCACTGGGTGTGACGAGGGTGGACAGGATTAGGAATGAGTATATTAGAGGGTCAGCCCAGGTTGGAAGGTTTGGAGACAAAGCCAGAGAGGCACGATTACGTTGGTTTGGATGGACATGTGCTGAGGAGGGATGCTGAGTATATTGGGAAAAAGATGCTAAGGATGAAGCTACCAGGTAACAGGAAAAGAGGAAGGCCTAAGATAAGGGGCAGGATTCACGAAGGCTTGCACGGAGTGTAAGAGACGTGCAACACTCCATGCAAGCCTCGCGATCCAGGAACAGCCCTAAACTCCGTGTAAGAGACCAGCTAAAACGTCTCTTACACGGACTGGGCGTGGACATGCTAAATACCTCACTTGCATCTGAAAGGTATGCAAATGAGGTATATTAGCAATCCACGAAGCAGAAACCAGTCCGTGTAGGAGACGTTTTAGCTGCAGAAATGTACTCAGTTGACAACTGAGTACATCTCTGCAAAATCAACAACGGAGCGATGTCAGCTCCCAAAAAAGGGTGCATATGAGTCAGGTAGCATGCCAATGGCCAAATATGTGGCCATTGGCAAGATAACCCGATGCAAAAATATAAAAATTATGTTTTTTTTTTTCGGAAAGTGCCGATGTTTAAACCCAGCGCAGCCCCGCGCAAACGGGCTGCGCTGTATAAAACTATAAAAAAGAAGGTTATAAACCCACAAATGTGGGTTTAATGCAATACATGGAATGACAATGCAGGGACCAGCAGACAAAACCAACATGGCCACCGTGTAGTGGTTGCTAAGGGGGGAAGCTGAGTCTAAGACATGTAACTAAGCATTAGTAGGCAATCTCATGTAAATGAGGGTTAGGATACTGAATCCCACAGTCACATAGCAAATGAGCACTGTCTGAGTAGTGTAAGAGATAGAAAAGGGGGAGGAATAGAGTAGGAGATAGGTGACATCACAGGGGGGAATGGTAGACAGAAACGCAGTTCATTGGAGGCCAGTGTAACATGACAGATGACAGGCACAGATCATGGAAAGAGGTGTGCCACTAGAGAAGTCATGGAAAGACAAGAAATGGAAGGTGTACACTGTTACCTAGACCAAAGTTTCTTGCTGGCGTGCATGCACATGTGCGCAATGAAGCAGAGTAAGGCAGTGTCTTGGCGTGTAAGGCAGTGTGAGCATGTGGGAGCATGTTGGGAGATGTTTAACACTGTTTGCGCGGGTGTGCGCACATGGAAGGCAGTCTGAGGATGTAGGAGGCTGTTGGCAGACGTGTAACAGTGTTTGCGCGGGTGTACGCATGTGTAAACCTGAATAAGAAGATCCTTAACCGTTTAAGCATGTGTGTGTGCGTGTAAGCCACTGTGAGCGTGTTTCACATAATATGCAACCTGCTCCCCCCTGAGGAAACAGAGGAAAAAGGAAGCAACAGAATTAATAGGAAGCTAGCAGGGATAACTGCTGAAGCTAGCAGGTGAAAATAATTAGAAGCAGGCAATTACACAGGCAGAATAGTAGCCCAGCCCAGCACTTAAAACTCTGCAAACAGTAGTGCAGGATGTTCTCATTAAGAGACACTGCAAGACAGGAGTAAGCTAATAGAAGTGAAAACTGAAAAAGCTGAACTCAGAGCAGAAATGCTAGGGGCTGCCATAGCTGTCATAATGAGACATAGGTGACTTGCTGAGGGTGGTGACAATGCAGAAGGTGCCAGACAACCCACAGTGAGGAGACGGAGAAGAGTGTACAGGCCCAGGGTCACCTACCACGGGTTACATGAGCTGGAGATTGTAGAGCGCTATAGAGTGGACAGAGAGCTCCTGCAGCAGATTGTTGAGCTGTGCAGGCCACGCCTCACACACAGAACCAACAGAGGGAACCCATCCCAGTGGAAACCAAGGTATGTGTTGGCCTAAGAATACTAGCAACAGGTACCTTCCAGAGACCAACTGGCGATATGATGGGGATATCACAGGCATCAGCCTCCAGGGTACTACACCAGTTCCTGGATGCCATGTCAGCACATGTCAGTGATCATGTATATTTCCCCAATGCCCGTGAGGTATTGGCCAGCAATATGCGTCTCTTCCAGCAAATAGCGGAATACCCTGAGGTACTGGGTGCTATAGACTGCACGCACATACGCATCAAAGCACCAGCAGGAGAGCGGGGTAGGGCCTACATAAACCGCAAGGGCTTCCCCTCCATCAACTGCCAGGTCATGTGTGATGCCCAGGGAATAATAATGAATGTGTGTGCTGGCTGCCCTGGGAGTTATCACGATTCCCACATCTGGCATTTGACGCAGCTGTACCAGACATTTGCCAATGGGGACATCCCACATGGACACCTAGTGGGGGATGCAGGTTATGCACTGGAGCCGTGGCTGATGACACCCATCAGAAATGCACACACACCTGAACAGGAACGCCATAATGAGGCACACGCACAAACACGTAATGTGATAGAGCGTGTGTTTGGGCTGCTCAAGTCACGGTTCCGGTGTCTGGACACATCTGGTGGAGCCTTGCAGTACACACCAACTACATGTACCCAAATTGTCATGGTATGTGCCATGCTACATAATATGATCCAGCAAAAACAGCTGCAGCAGGACCAGCATAGGGCAGGGACAAACAGCCCCCCACCATTGCCAAGGCCATCACAGGCAGAGCGTGACTCGGAGGAGGAACAACCTGAGCCTGCCCCAGTAGGCAGAAGGAGGCGTGCCCAGTATGCCCTGGCCTTGGCAAAGAGGCAACGCATAGCACATACACTGGCTCAGTAGGAACCCTGGGAATGATACCCCTCTCTGACTCACTCATATAGTAAAATGGATGCCTAACGTGACACAACCTGCTCTCAAACATGTACAGGGAAGTGTAATATGCGCATCCGACAGAGGCAGCCCTGCTGCACCACCTGAGGCATGAATGCTATGTGTTAAGTAATGTAACACCAAGTACCATATGCACACCTGAGGACCCTGACTAACATCCTACCCTCACCAAGTATCATGCCACAACATGACAACGAGATGACCAAGTGCAACAATTGCCTGAAGTATCGCAGTTATCGAAGGGGACCCAATGTGTGCCAGTCTGGGATGACATGCTGAGCATGACAAGATGCACCACCTGCCAGGACTGGCGTGCACCTATCAGTGCAGGCCGTATGGATACTGGCAAAGGCTGTTGTCACCCACAGTGTGCCCTGAATAGGTAAGGCTCAAAACACAAACCTATCTCCAGAGGTACCAGAAGGGATAAGAATAAGATAAGGGATAAGTTGAATCAGCAAGATGCATGCAGTCTAAACACACCCAGTATGGTGAATGTTGATAACTGTGGTGTAACAGAAAACTGAGGCAAGGCTCACAACAGCACCCTAACACTACCAGGTTACACCTCATACTGTGCTGTACAGCCTCAGAACTTGGACCAAGCTACAAAATGATGGTGACTAGCAAGAATTCTCAAGGATAACCACACCCGCATGCCGGTACCACAGCAAAAGCAGCATGGACTAGCCATGCTCAAGTAACAGTGGCTACAACTGCCCCCCAGTGTATAGCCTGCTACAGACAACTGTCCCAACACCAGGAACTGCATCCGGCCTATGCTGGAATACATGAATATATCAAGTCCTCAAACCCACATTATATTGGGTGACTGCAAATACCAGACATAGACTGGGAGCATTATACTAGCTCCAACAGTGTCGGACAAAGGTTCATAGAATCCACAAACCAAATGGCCCAGGAACAACGTACCACTCCCACAAGAGGGTAAGTATACTGGATGTGATAATCAGCAACATGGGTACTGGATGTCAAGATGAGAAGTGTATTGCTCACCGGTAAAACCAGACCATAGAGTAATCACACTGGATATACAAATCCTGACCACAGTCCCTGGCTGGGAAACCACAGTGGAAAACATGTGTTAAGCAATATCTGCACTCCTCCAAACTGATGTGGAATCCATTAAAGGTCCCGTGCAGGTGCAAAATATGGGCCACACCTCAGAACCTGTAATACAGCCATTCCATGAACACTGCCAGGAATGCTTGGATTATGCAGTCCTAAATTAAAACAAGACACAGTGCCTAAATCTGGCATGGTGGACACCAGCCATAACGAAAACATGCAAGAGAATGAGGAAGCTACTACATGATAGAGCAAACATGAACAATGAAGTAATCACTGATCAGTAGTATGGCAATAAAATCTGTCCACACATGCAATCCACTAAGGCCAGCCACAACAAGTGGAATCTGTGAATCCTGAGGCAATGTCACACCTGCCCCAAGTACACAGACAACCCCAACACCACCCAAGAAATACAAACATATGTGAGAGATGCAACCATCCATCCAAACTGGAGGCTGAGCTCCCTCAACTCAGTACTCCCAAAACAAGTCAGTAGGAGAAGGTAACCACACACACCACAAACACAGTCCCACATAGACCTATCACAACTGCAAACCAAACACATAAACACAGACAAACATTCCCGGAGGCACAAATTACAAACACAGCACACCAACAGAGGCCTCTAAAGCAGACACCCAATCAAACAGCCTCCAAACATAGCACATGCAACACATAGCACACAAAGCTGGTGTGCCAAACAGTCACAGGCCAGAAGGAGAAACAACATGCCTGATACAGTTGTAATAGGTGACTCCATAGTCAGACACACTGCTGTCCCGCACACCAGACTGAACAAGGGAAAGGGTACAGTAAGCTGCCTGTAGGCTGCCACAATATGCCACATAACAGAAGTATGTAGGTCACTCCAAAGCAAGTAGAAATATGATGCAGTCATAGTCCATGCTGGTGTGAATGACCTGAGATGTACCGCCCTAGACTACATGAAAAGAGACATAGATGAGCTATCTGATTATGTAGTCCAGGCCAGTATGACACTCACCGTTCACAGCATCCTACCCTTACCAAGAGTAATGCCACAGTACAAACATGGAATGATCAGTCATAGCAAGTGGCACACTTACTGGTGTTATTCCAAGGGGATGCAATGTCTGTCCGCTTGGGATGTCATGCTTGACAAGCCACGCAGCTGTCCTTGGGATGGCCTGCACCTGTTACCCCTGGGCGTCTGAATATTGGATAAGGCCTTTGCCACCTCCATAGAGCCTTTTGTAGGCAAGGCTGAAAAGACTGACTCACCACCCTAGAAAACATAAGTGGGAAGAAACATAAGGGAAATGCTGACCAATGCCAGATGTGTACACCCCAATATGCAAGCTCGAGGCCATCCCCAGAACGGAGAACATCGATGTCTGTGCAGTGACAGAAACCTGCTGCAAGCCTCCTGACAGCACACCAGCACTACCAGGTTATACCATGTATCATGTGTCATGGCCCCAAACCTGGAGCGAAACATAAAAGGAGGGTGAGTATCCGTAGTCAGCACAGACACCCATACGTCCAGGTAACTGACAATGCACAAGGCATTGGAGTTCACACATGTGCAACTAACTGTAGGCAAGACTGCTGTGCAGTCTGTAGCATGCTACAGACCGCACTCTCACACACAATAACCCCACCCAGCTGTCCTGAAGACAATGGGCAGTATGAATGTCCCACCAAATAACAAACAAGGTACCACTAATTACCACATAGGTGGTAAACCAGTATGTATAGAAAGAGTAACCAGGGACCTAGGGACACAAGTGGACAGTAACCTGTTATGTGACACCCACATTGCCAATGTGGCTAGGAAGACTGTCTACATTTGACACCGTAGCAGGAAAGGAGTCACATCTATGGCAACAGAGGTCATTGTGCCCCCATACTTTTCTCCAATCACACCCATAATCCAGTACAATGCCCCATATGGGATGTACCTTACCTGACACCTGCAGCAGTTAGAAAGACCTCAAAGGTACCTCACCAAGAGGATAAAGGGTCACAAATACATGTCATATGCTGCCTGGCTGTAGACACCCCAGCTGAATCCAGTCACATACTGCCTACACAGAGGCATTGCATGCCTGTTGTAGGAGGCCATGCCAACACAGGAGTAATGGACATGCTCCACCCCAGAAAACACAAATCCATCGGAGCTGTGAGAGGGAGAGATGTCAACCTCAACAAATAATGAAATAGGATGTGCTGGTGGGACAGATACATAATCCAGAGGCTCCCCACACCCTGGACCAGAATCCCATTCCATGTTAGGCAGAGCCCCTCACTGACACTCTTCAACAGGAATCTTGCCAAGTGGATGGATGATTGTAGAGTTACACTGGGGGTCTTCACTGTGTCATGTCCAGACAGAGGCACAGCCAAGCAAAACATAAATGGCCATAATATGCACATAGCAAGGGGGGTCAAAAGCCACACACACTCTGGCTAGGCTAACAAATGCCCAGGGTGGATAGCCTAGTATGACCCTATGAACCTATGAAGATACAAATTGTACAGGACACTAAGGATAATCCCAAGGCTTTCACAACTGAAGGTAGGAACCATGTTGGGAATTCACAGATATGCCCTGAATCACACAAATATCACAAACACACACACATATTGCCCACATACATCCTGACAGGTGCAGTGCAAACCCCCCCCCCCCGAATGCAGAATATCTATCCCAGAAGACTGCTGGCCCCCTGACATTGCAGATGCTGAGGTAACAGCCAACATCTACAAAGCAAAACACACAGCAGCAATGGTATGAGATGTTGTCCTGGGCTTAGTGCAACATGGACTCCAAGATGAATGGAATGCCAAACCACACTACTGCTCAATGTCAGCCCTACCACAGAATATGTACCCAAAGAGCAGTGTACAACAACAGTGGTCCTTCTCAACAAAGGTGTTGCCTGAATGGATACTGAACACTACTACCCCAGAATCCTGAGAAGCTCGGTTTGCACAGCTATGGAAAGGATCAGCATGTACCACAGACGTAAAGATATTGGGGACCTACTGACACCAGACCCAACCCAGTGTGGCCTTCCCAAGTGCAGATCCTGCCCCTAACCATGTTTGACTCAATTGAAACAGCCATTAAGGTCATTGATGAGGGCAATGTGCTCCACACAGTGTATCTGGACCTTGCAAAGGCTTCTATACAATACCCTACGTGTTCATTATAGATAGGCTCACCAGCTTAAATATAAACCCACATGTCAGTAGAGGGGTTGCAAACCAGACCAAGGACAGAACAGACATGGTCAGACATGCTGCAGCCATGTCAGACTACAAACCAGATATAACTGGCATCCCACAAGGCTTTGTCCTGGGAACACCCTCGTCTGGTATATATGTCCCATAGGTACAGGCAAACATGGAAGGACTGTGTCGAACATGTCTGCAGAGGACTACAAACTGCTCACCACATATGATCCACCAGCTGACACAAGCATCCCACAAAAGGGCCACATAGAAACAGACAACTGGTGCCATAGCCATGTCAGCAAGTTAAGTGCAGAAACGTGTATAGTCAACCCCCGTGGATATACAGTAAGTGCCCACCAATTACCACATAGGTGTGAACCCATTATGTAGGTAACATGTAATGAGAGACCTGGGGACACAAGGTGATAGATATCCTGCATTGGACAAACATGTGCTGTAGTGTTTACAGGAACATACCATATACCCACCTACTCACAAAGGCTGTCAGATCTAGATAAGGGGAGGTCATTGTGTCTCTGCAGTAATCCTTCATCAGCGGTACAATTGACTACAATAGCCCCTGTGGGATGTACCTCAGCAGACACCTCCATCAACTGTAAAGTCCCCAACAGTACCTCATCAGGAGTATCAAAGAGCTTGCACAGATGCCATGTGTTGCCTGTGTCGCTGGCATCAATGAACATGCTGCACCTTGTACAATCTGAATGGCAGTGAGCCATGCACATTAGAGACCTGAACCCCAGCACTCACTTACATAGGACAAGCTGTACTGTGTGCTCCATAACACAGAAGCCACCCCCAGCACAGGCTACCCATAGAGTCACATATCAATCTTCCTCAATAGGAACCCTGATGAGTGGATGGGAGATGGTAGATTTATCCTGGGTACCACTGTCATGTCACAGGTAGACAGAGGCACAGTATACTAACCATGACATATGTCATGGCAAACTCCACGATACATGTGTGTTGAAGGACAAACATACTCTCCAAATAGCATTACACATGGACTAGGGCACATCGCTAGTGTTTGCAAATGTACACCTATGTTGTGGAAAACACTACCAATGTTGGACAAGCCTGGTTTAAGTAGTTCATATCTGAACAGAATGCAACATGGTCAGATGTACACAACTGGCCTGTAACCAGGCTGTTGTGCCCACTATCGAAATGTAAAGCAGTGATAGCAGTAAAGCCTAGGATACTGCCCACCACAGTCGAAGTACTACCAGTACACTATACAGTACTACAGTGTTAGGTCAGTGTGAAAGGATGTTGACAACTGTATGCAAAGTATCCCATGCAAACACTGCAGGCACAGTATAACCCTGTTGTGTTCACACACAAAGCAGTTGTACCGTAACTACACAACATGACACACAACACACAACCATAAACGGGTGATAGTTGTTGAAGTTCACACTCATCCACAAATGTGGTGGGCTGCAGAGTCCAACATATGGAATGCTCACACTGGGCATGCTCACACACATTGACAACATGCCATGGGAAGGCTGAACTGGGCATGCTCACACACTTAGGCCAAATCTCGGTGTAGCAGTTGGACACACATAGCTGGTATTGTTATGTTGTATTCCAGGAACCAACCACATTATAGCAGTCTGCCCAGTGCACACAGCTAAATGACTACAGAGACATACGTGATATGGTGGATCCCTCCCAGATGCAAACATCTTCCACAGATGCACAAGTTTCTTTATACAAACAGGGAATGCTATGGCAATAAAGATGTGCAAACAGTCTATCAGCAACAAATAATGTGCATTTCACAATTAAACATATGGGTGTAGGGTCAACACTAGGCTGTGTGCCCTAGGGAATGACAGCTTAGCCAGAGTGTGCTTGGTGTCTGCCTCCCCACAGGATGCACAGTCCCCTTTCTAAACACAGATGATGTCAGCACCCTCTAAGTACAGCAGGAGAAAAGAAACTCCCCAGTAATCCGAATAGCGTGCTCTGCTAATGCGTCCATCTCAAGTGTCATAACATAGTTAGGTAGGGGTGTCAAATCCTGCAAATGCTCAGTGTGTGTGTGTGTGTGTGTGTGTGTGTGTGAGTGGGGTTGGTGTGTGTGTAAGTCTGTGGTAGAGGAATGTCCCTTTTGGCAAATAGGAAAACACACTACAGGATGCACATTCCCTTTCTAAACACCAATGATGTCAGCACCCAATAAGTACAGCAGGAGAAAAGAAACCTCCCAGTAATGCGAATAGCACGCTCCGCTAATGCGTCTGTCTCAAGTGTCATAACATAGTTAGGTAGGGGTTTGAATCCTGTGAATGGCAAGTGTGTGTGTTTGTCTGAGTGGGGTTTGTGTGTGTGAGGGAAATGTCACGTTTGGCAAATTGGAAAACACACTACAGGATGCACATTCCCTTTCTAAACACCAATGATGTCAGCACCCAATAAGTACAGCATGAGAAAAGAAACCTCCCAGTAATGCGAATAGCGCGCTCTGCTAATGCGTCCATCTCAGGTGTCATAACATGGTTAGGTAGGGGTTTCAAATCCTGCAAATGCTCAGTGTTGGTGTGTGTGTAAGTCTGTGGTAGAGGAATGTCCCTTTTGGCAAATAGGAAAACACACTACAGGATGCACATTCCCTTTCTAAACACCAATGATGTCAGCACCCAATAAGTACAGCATGAGAAAAGAAACCTCCCAGTAATGCGAATAGTGCGCTCTGCTAATGTGTCCATCTCAAGTGTCATAACATAGGTAGGGGGTCGAATCCTGCAAATGCTCAGTGTGTATGTGTGTGGGTGAGTGGGGTTTGTGTGTGTGAAAGGCTGTGAGAGGGAAATGTTCCTTTAGCCAACTGGGAGAACACACTACAGGATGCACACGCCCCTTTCTTAACACAGATGATGTCAGCATCCTATAAGTACAGCAGGAGAAGGGAAGCCTCCCAGTAATGCGAATAGCGTGCTCTGCTAATGCATCCGTCTCATGTGTCATAACATAGTTAGATAGTGGTTTGAATCCTGCAGATGCCAAGTGTGTGTGTTTGGATGGGGGGGGTTATTGTGTGTGTGCAGATATGTATGAGGAAAATGTTCCTTTTGCCAACTGGGAGAACACACTACAGGATGCAGATGCCCCTTTCTTAACACAGATGATGTGAGCACCCTATAAGTACAGCAGGGGAAGGGAAGCCTCCCAGTAATGTGAATAGCGCACTCTGCTAATGCGTCTCTCCCGAGTATCGTAATGAAGTTAGGTAGGAATTTGAAACCTGTAAATGGCATGTGTGTGTGTTTGGATGTGGGGAGTTTGTGTGTGTGCATTTCCGTCTGAAAAACATGTTAGTTTTGGCAATCAGGAGATCACACTACCTGATGCACATTACCCTTTCAAAGTACTGATGTTGTCAGCACCCTCTAAGTATAGCCAGAGATGAGGAACTATCTAGTAAACCGAACAGTGCGCTTTGCTAATGCGTCCCTGTCACGTGTCATGACATAGGTAGGTAGGGGAATGAATCCTGCATATGGCAAGTTTGCATGTGTGTGGGGTAGTAGGGTGTGTGTAAATGCAAGTGTGAGGGAACAGATCCTTTTGGCAAATACTACTATACACCAGATGCTGCATACCCCACCAGTAAACACAGGGGATGTCACCACACTATCAGCACAGCCAGACAGGGCTGGTTGGCTAGTAATGCCAATAGTGTGCTCTGCTACTGTGTCTATTACCATCGTCAGAGTACAGATAGGCATGTTTGGGTAACCCACAACTATCACGTGTGGTTGTGTCACACAGTATGACCTTGTGCGGGTGTTTGTACATACCAATGCATGCCATCGCCTAACCCAGCAATGGCATTGCACACATGATGTATGTGTGTGACACATACACAGAAATACCTGTGACCTGCAGTAGTTACCATGTCTGACACATGCTTTGTGTGGATAAATGGTATTAGCAATGTATACCAATATGACTGTGTGTCCTAGTGTGCAGGGTCCATGCGTGGTATGTCCCTATACAGTGTGGGTGTCTATGGTGAAAGACCTACAGCAGGGGATACACATCTGGTCTGGCCCATATAGTGTACATGTAGTCAATGTACAGGTGCTGTATGTTCCCACCTGTTGTGGTAGTGGTAACATGTCATTCCACTGCATGTCGGTGACCACATGCTGTGAACTCTTCAGCTAGAGTGTTGTAGCTACAGTAATGCTCACACACAATGTTCGGCTGGATGCAGTATGGCCTTATAAACACAGTTCATGGGACTGTCATATTGCCGGTGTTGTTATGGAGGATAGGTGGTCTTCCTGTGTATGTGAGGGTTGTGTGTGCCATGCTATGAACCAGATGGCAGTCCGACACACTGTCAGCTGCACCTGAGTAGGCCCTGATGGTTTGTGCTGTGCCAACAACCTGGAGGTGTGTGTATCTGTGTTAACCCGGGATACCACACCCCTATCCATGTGTGTTACATGTGTAGGGGATGACAGGCATGGTAAGGGGCATAACCTGTCAGTGATGGGTAACACCTGTGAGGCATGAATCATGCATCTGGTACTGCACAGACACTGCAGTTCACCGTGCTGAGGGCAGTGTCCGGTGCATGCATCCTCCGGTGTACACTGCTGTAGTTGTGTAGCAGCACTGTTAGTGTCCTAACCTGTGTGATACCCACAGAGGTCGCTATGTAAACCATGTCCTGCAGCATAAGGCAGTATGTGTGTACCAAGGAGCCATGCCAGTATACATCGGGCCATGTGTGTCACGTGCAAGATGACCCGTGAACATCAATGTGGCTTCCCTAGCATGTAAGCAGACGTTGACAGCCAGTGGATACCCTATGAATGACAGTGGAGACTGAGCATAATGTAGACATACAACAGCCTTCCCACATATAGTGGTAGAATATCTGGGGAGAGTATGTTGGCAACCAACATCAGGCTCATACTGGCCTGTGCCACATGCTGAGAGATCCATTCTATGTTCCCTATCATGTAATCCAGGGAGGTATGTCCCAGGCAGCCACACTGGCATGGTCAATGAGTGAGTCATATCTGTCCATGCCTCTGTCTGACCTGTATGCATGTGTGCTGTGGTGGACCATAGTGCCCCTGAGTCATATTACCATGCCCTTCACCAGATACAGCCTGTTGAGCGGGACCCCAGTGCAGCACACATGACAGGTACCTGACACGTCTGTAGCAGGTGTGTTGTGTAGCCCTACAGGCTGTGGGTGTGTGGCACAGGGGATGTGCGTGCCATGTGTGGCATGTGCTCTGTTCTGACGGAACATATGCCTGTGTGCCAGCTGCGGAGGTGTGTGATGCACAGGCAGGCTGCTAGTCTGAGTCCCCACGTATGCCCCAGTGTGTTCAGCATGCTGTCAGTGTGTGTCAATGTCTGACTGGTATTGTCGTCACTGTAATATCATGTATTGCTTTATTTATTTTACCTACATATGTCGACAGGGATAGCCCAACTGGATGCATGTCCATTCCCAGGGTAGGCCCGTGGAGACAGGCTACGAGGGTAGCAGATACAGCATTACAGAATACTAGCATGACATAGTACAAACAGATTATTTACAGAGATTACATAAGTAAGCAGGTCCAACATGTTCCACAGGTTAATGTTAGACCTGAGCACAAGCCAGGATTAAATTGTATTTACACAGTACAGTGGTTCACACAGGTTACACATCCGAGCTAGCCAGGCCTGATACACTGACATAGCCAGTTACATGACAAATGTTGTTTGGGTCTACTGTTAAATGACCTAAGGTGGACATTAGGGTAATATCAGCTGGAAGTGGGTTCCAGGATCTATGTACAGGATTTGCAAAGAGAGAATCACCAGCTGTGTTAATAGACTCGCTAGTTCGAAGTAGTACAATGTTAGAGGATCAATGCGGTCTAGGATTGTTATAGGGGGTGATTGTAATGTAAGTGCAGGAGTATTGTCTGGACTATACAGGATTTTATAGGCCATAATCAGTTGGTTATACTGTATTAGGCTGGGTATTGATAGCCAACCAAGCTGATTTAGATTGATGCAATGATGTGTCCTAACAGGCGGGCCAGTGGCAAACCTGGCAATGTGGATGTAGCAAATCCAGTGCTTGTTAAGGACAGTCTTGTTCATATGTGAGAGTAGAGGGGATGCATACAGAAGGGCTGCAACAAGGTGTGAGCGAGCTATGGCACCTTTAGCTGGAGGGGCTAGGAAGGCTTTAGCTCTGTTACCTTTGGACATGCCACCCTAGTAGTGTGATTGCCATGGTGTGTACCAACACATAGGGCCAATGGGGAACAACATACTGAAGGTGTGTATATGTGTGGACTGCCTCTGTTCCATAGCACTGACATATATGACTGCACACGTGGGTATATGCCGGGTAAGACGTGCAATGTGTCACAGGCTACTTACATGCGTACAGGACAGACAGTGACGTTCTGCCATGTGTGAGGTTGACATACATATGGTACGCTATGCAGATGTCACTAGCAGTCTGAAAGCACTGTAACCCTGCATTGCAGGTGTAAGCAGTGTTCCAGGGGACCCCAGGCAAACATGCATGCAAACAAGGCTACAGTACACAGGGCTGGAAGTACTGCATCATACAACAAAGAAGGGGTAACAATAACAGTAATTCACAATGCATATATGTAGGCACTGTCAACATGTACCCAGGAATTCGCAGCACAGATGGCCATGGTGGAACCGATATTATGTCATACTTATTTGTGGTCTGGACAACATTGGTACTGCACACATATCTAGATGCGTGAACATACACATGGCATAGTTGTTGTGGGCATCTTGACACCAGTACTGTACATGTCCACCATTGCATATCACTACTTGCGTTAGCTTTCCCCCTGTGCTACCCATGTATGCGGCTATCTGTTGACAACCTTACCACCGGCATGCAATTATGTGCATCTGTTATGCTTTGGTATGTACTATGGGTGCAGATAACAATTCAGGACATTCATACAGTTACTACAGCAGGCATGCTGGGGTACACACACAGTCATAGCAGCACACTGTACTGTCACCAACATGATACTACTAATACACGTCTATGTAGTCACCCTGTGCATCAGCAACGTGTATACCTGTTCCTGCACTGATGTTGGAGATTGCAGGAGGTGGCACAGTGTCATCATATGCACAGGGTGTGGATTAGGTATGCCTGAGTCAGCCACTGATACCACCAATTGACATGTGTGTGTATGTGTGTTGGTGAGGGGCAGCAGTACAGGGTGGGCCAGTGTTGCTGCAGTGTGTGCATGTATGTGGTTGCCCTAGGTGTTAACATTCCACATGTGTGTATGCACGCACACAGTTCCACCTCATGGCTGCCATATACAGGGGTTTGTGGACAGCCACAGACTGCACCTGGCAGGCCATACAGATCAGTGTCTGCGTGCATGGACACGGTACCTGTGCCTGGCAGGGGTGCTACGGACCATATCCAGTACAACGCCTGACTGGGTACTGTCATCAGAAGCGGGTGTGTGTTGACTGGACACATGTCCCTGTTGGGACTGTCCAGAGCCACGTGCATGTGGTCTCCTGGGGCGTTCCGATGACAGCACAGACCCAGCATTGCTGGGGCTGCTGCTGGCACTATGGGGGCGTGTGCGAGCCTGTTGCCATCCGCGCCGACTGCCAGCTGCTGCGGCTGCCGGCATACGGCCACGTCGACACCGCAGACGCCCACCATTGCCCTGGCTCATGGACATCTGGTTGTGGAACTGCTGTAATATGTCCCCACAACGTCTGTCTATGACATCGGTGAAGTTACGGATAGCATCCGCAATGTCACGCATACTGTCCATCATGGCTGTGCGGCATGCTCTGAGCTCCCTCAGACCCTGTCTGGTGTACCTTTCCATACATGACTGAGCCTGCATGACAGTCCGGAACATCGCTGAGGTTGACAGACCTCTTTGGGCACGTCGGCCAGGGGCAGTACGCCCACGGATGCTCCCACGAGAACCCATGGGCAACTGTCTGTGTGGTACCATTGGAGGACCCTGCCCATGGCTGCTGTGTGGGGACGCATGTGCCACAGGTACCACATTACCCTGGTCTATGCCCGCTGTATCCTGTCCATCACCTAGGGACAGTGGTGACATAGGATGTATAGGCAGGATGACTGTGCGCAATGATGGGGTTGACAGCTGTGTACTGTCAATTGGCTGACCAATGGCAGACCCTGACACACCTTCCTGTACCATTACACATATATCATCATCACCAGTAGCCGTGGCACAGGTTTCAGGTTCCCTGCTGCAGGTCACCAGAGCAGCCCCAGAACCTGTGGGATGAAGACAGGAAACACAGTTTACATTCTCCAGACATTGTTACCAGTGATGCACTCATACACACATGCACACCTGGACACATGCACGCAGGCACACATGCACACATGCACACATGCACACATGGACACATGCACACATGGACACATGCACACATGCACACGTGGACACATGCACACATGGACACATGCACACATGCACACATGCACATGCACATGCACACATGCACACATGGACACATGCACACATGCACACATGCACACGTGGACACAGGCACACATGCACACGTGGACACAGGCACACATGCACACATGGACACATGCACACATGGACACAGGCACACATGCACACATGCACACGTGGACACAGGCACACATGCACAACTGGACGCAGGCACACATGCACACATGGGTACTGACACACCTGCACACATGCACACATGCACGCCCTGCAGTATACACACAGAGCAGTACTGAGTTACACTACTGTTACTAGCATTATCAGGACTATTATAGGTTATGTTAAACACACTCACCAGCATGGATGGCCTGTCTCTCTGTAACCCTGGAGGGACCTGCAGAAATGATGAGATTACTGTTAGTGGGCACATCTGTCCCATTGATATTGCATATGTTCCAGTGTACAGAACAGTCAGGTGTACATATGGCATTTACCTGCACGCTCCATGTCGTGCTGCTGTGTGGAACCAGCCTCCATCATAATGCAGGTGTACTGCTGTTGTTGTTCCGGGGCTGAAGCCACAACACTTAGGAGTAGCCCCTCCAGTCTGGTGAGGGGGGGATGTGTGGCCACCCCACCTCCTGTGGCGACCTGTTGCCTGTGGATATCTGCTGCACGCTGCCGGACAGTTCGTATTAAATCACTGCAGTGATGTCGTACCTGCTCATATGTCCTGTTATGCATGCCAATTTCATTTACCCTACGGACCAGGTCTTGCCACAGTGTGGCCCTCTCCTGCTGGTTCTGACTGGTGCGGGAAAACAGGATGTCATACTCCCGCACCAGGCTCTGGTGGATCTCCTCATCCTCCGCAACAGAGTAGGCGGGGTTACGCTGTCGCGCCATCTCCCTGGAAGAGAACACAGACAGGATATCAGCGGACGATGACAGCAATGTATGGCACACATACTATACATGATATGCATGTGTAGTGATATACTACTACTCCCATATGTTGCATGTGTGTGTGTCATGGCGGATACATGGTGCATGGCCAGATATCAGTGCTCAGCGAACACCTGTGCAACAATACCTGCCACATTCCACACTACGTAGTAGCATGCCCCATCGTTCAGCACACACTGACAGGTGCCATGCACAACCTCACTCTGGGGGTCCAGTCCAAGGTACTGTATGTGGGACACCGTCCACCACTCTGATGTAGACATACGTTACTCGGCCTGGATATACATATCCCACCACCACCACCAGTACAGTGGACTACATTGATATGTATGTGGTAGACAGTTATTCACTTGCTGGGACTGGGATGGTATCCATGCAGCACACTGTGCCAGTGGAAGCCACAAGCCACACTGCTGGCCCCTTTGCAAATGCTTACCACATACATGCTGCAGATTGCATGGCACTTGCACACACATGTCTACCCCAGACCCTATGCATAACGGTTAGGCATCCTGTCCAGTGGACCCCAGACAGAGGCAGACTGTCTAACAATAGCAGGAGGTTACTGCAGGACAGTGCACATTCACATTGAGGGTAGGCATCTGTGGTCAGCACTGGTACTATGCTACAGTCCGTCATAACAACAGCCACAGCCTACTCTGGGAGGGTGATAGACAAGAACACTGTGGATGACCACGGGGCCTTCTTCAGTTATGTTACACATATGGACCACATGCCTCAGATATGCTCTGTGTTAGTCCACACCTACTTAACATTCACCTGACACATGCATATTGGCTACATTCCTGCAGACATGTGTGGTGCACATATCCCCCCTCCCTCTCCCTCACCTTTTGGATATTTATCACAGATGCATGTAACATCACTATCATCGCACATGTCCAGGTGGGGGAAGCCCTCGGCAGAGCGGAACACACAGTATCCCTGTGACCTCGTGGTCCCCCTGGATGTGTGCTACCAGAACTCTGAGGGGACATACCACCGCATGTAACACTGATAGTTTATCTGGGCCATGCTACAGGATATGTACCTGGACAGTGGCATGCAGCAACGGTGGTCCCACAACACTAGTGGGGCACCTCAACTGACCCTGGGGATTACCACATCATATGCATAATGGGCCTGGTCTGCTACGCTATGGGTTAATGCAGTAGGGGATGCATGTGCAGTGACATCAGGTACCTGCAGACACTTGTTCCCAGCCAGTGTGCCTTTGGGATGGGCTGATCCTGACATGTGGGCCTGGCTGACATGTCAAAGCGGTCACTACAGCCATTGCTAGCCCAACGCACAGACACATGCTGCCAGGATCCTGGCCTATCACTGCTTGACATGTGATGTGTGGTCATCCCCTTTTGTTGGAAGTACATACACACAACATATCACATGGACATACCTATAGATACAGACCTATGACACATTTGGAGGGTTGACAGTATGCACACTGTTAACCTGCTACCTTGCATTACCTCTGTTTGTCACAGCTGGTTGTGTTCCACAGCTTCTGCTTGCTGCTGCTATCACTCTCAGTGCTGACAGCTTCAGGGTAGAGAGGGTCACAGTTTTTTTTTTGTGTGATCTCTCTCTCTCTCTCTCTCTCTCTCTCTCTCTCTCTTTCTCTTCAACTTCTCAGCCTCCCTCTGTCTGCTTACAGACAATGCAATTAACTTATTGCATGTTGGGAGTGTTAGCACTGGATGCTTTTGTAGGTATCTGCATAGGTCCATGTGATGGCCTCTGCACCAATTGGAGGCCAGCATTTGCTAATTGCATACAGCCAGTTGTGTACTGATTGCAGTTCTCACTGTGATTTCAGATCACTGCTATAAAAGGGTATGTGTGATAGGCGTTGCCCTTTCACATTGTGTGGGCGGGGACCATGCTGGTATGCTGTGGACAGTGTTCTGTGAGTGTAAAGGTTAGTATCTCTCTCCTGCTTCAGGCTGTGTTGTATATTCACATTTCTCCATTCCTCTTTCATGTTCCCTGTAGCAAGTGTGTATGCACATTGACTCCTACAAGTATATATAGTCATATTTATATATATATATATATATATATATATATATATATATATATATATATATATATATATATATATATATATATATATATATATATATGTGTACATATGCATACATATATCTATGTACTTTAACTGACCTTATTATCTACAGGCTGCCAACTAGCATGGCTGTTTATTTTCACACACTACTACTATTATGGATATCCATTGTTTTTGACATTTATTTTAAGTTACATGCTTTGTGTACTACACATCCTATATTCACTTTACATTCATCCCTACTTTTACAGGTTATATTTATTTTAGCACAATATGTTTGTATGAGAGTCATGGCTTAGTGGTAGGTTGTACAGACTAGTGTTTCCAAGGTCCTGGGTTTGGGACTGACAGTGGGAGTTTATTTTTCTTTTGAACTGAGTACAGGACCTGTCAATCACAGTGACTAAGGCACTTTTAAGCAGTTGTAACCGGCTAGCGCTGGTTTGCTTGGAGCTCACTCATGCGCACTGGCGGTTAGCTCACAAGACACACCGCTTATTTTCTTTGAAAGAAAAGAAAATGGGGAGACAGGAAAGTGGTGAAAAAGGGGTCACAAAGAGGGTAAGACAGTAGGGAAACAAGCTTGGGATGTGCAGGAGGGATGTAGGTAAGGCCCATAGCTGCCCATTTCTTCAGCAGCAACAGCTGTGCATATGTATGTAATTTGGTGTGACATTTGAAACCTTCCACCCCTGGGAGAGGTGTCAGGACAACAATAATACTTGTTGTACAGCCAATTGTAATTGATAGGTTCCATGTCCAGTGGACATGTGTGCGGAATGGGCAGCTATGTATGGGGCGTAATTTTTTTGTGGGTACAGAGTGCCCTTTTTTTTTTTTTTTTCAGGTAAGAGTGGTATGTCAGGTGAAGGAAGTCGGTTCAGCTGGGGAGGTAGGCTGGGTAGGTAAACAGACAAGACAAACAAGATGCATACAGGGGCGGTGTATGACACGTGTGGGGGGGTTACACAATTGACGGGGACGGAGGTTTGGATATCCAGAGCCCATGAGCCCACAGATGGCAACAGTGGAACTGATATCCCCACCCATAGGCAGTTGCCACTGTTCCTTCACTGCCCAGGATGGGGCTGTGCTGGGGGCTGTGTAGGCGGGGCAACGGGCAAGCCCATTAGTTGCGCCACCTGTGCCTCGAGCTGGCGTAGGGGCTCAAGGACAGAGTCCCGAATCTCCCTACGCACCACAGTCCGGACGTTACGGAGGGTGAGTGGTGGATCTCCTCCGGCCACACTTGCAGAGGGGGGGCGAGCCCCATCCCCTGCAGCGCTTCCACCCGCAGGTGGCACAGGGCCACCGGAGGAGGGTCCAGACTTGGCACTAGTGCCAGGTGCACTCGCCAGCTGAGGTGGGAGAGGTGGGTCCGCTGGAACCCGCCTTCCCTGTCGTTCTATGTTTTGCATTATGTCATGACAGTTTGGGTTAGTGACATATAATACCATTCACAGTTAGTTGTAACAGCATGCATTAGTATTCCCATTAACCAAACACCCAGATATTCACACCATTGAACAGCGTGCATAACACATGCATAATTTGAACAGTAATACACAGTCCAACAACATGCAGGGTTGATTGATGGCAACAGGCCATCAGGTGTGGATGTATGAACAGGGCGGATGCATCAACAGACATGCAAATATATATGACCCAACAGGACAGACGTCCAGGGGTGTTAATTGTGATTGCACATACCATTTCCACGTGGAATGGGTTATAGGTGGTTAGAGGGTGGGGTAAATAAAGTAATATTAACACCTTCGAATACAAATACATATGCTGTACATTTCTAATAGCTACAGTTATATACACACTACTGTTCTAACTACGGTGTCCTATATGTTAACTACTTAACCTTGCAGATGGGACTGTTACTGCAACATCAATCTACATTTTCTTGCTGTTCATACACATTCATATCAAGCTTTGTTCAGGTACATCATCCTGTTACTTTTGCTTTATATACTTGTAGACAGGTGTGGATGTTTGGTATATCAGACAATCATCCTATCTGCGTATTTCAGACTGGGAGCAACATATCCAGATTTTGGTGTACACATTCCACATGCAGCAACACTTTGAACAGATTTTGCTGTTTGGTTCTGAGTCTCACATGCATTTAATTCTGTCCTAACTGCAGTATAGTTTATTCAGGGGTTATTACTACTGTATTGCTGTATTCCTGACACTTTCTCACACTCTCTCACTTGCTTTCATGTTACTATTCAGACTGGTACTTCTAGGCTTTATTGACATGTTTTAACAGTAGTTATTACAGTTCTTTCCAGCAGTCTCACTTCTGTCATGTTTCAGTATTTCCACAGGGATATATTTCACACATGTGATTTCATCCTCTTCTGCAGCTCTACTTTACATGCTGCTGCAGGTTGTGTACTATTTTCTTACAGGCAGGGCAGTTTTATTTCAAAATATATGTTGGACAGTTTCATGTTTAGTTTACACTTACAGGCTGGGAACTGTTGTAATCAGGCAATACTTGCATACACTTTCACACTGTTACTTGCAGATTTAATTCCTTCCTGGCTACACTGCACTCTTTTGCTGACTGTCATACATTTATATATCTTTACAGTTACTAGTAGTGGATTACTGACCTGCCTGGTGGCGCAACCGCACCAGCCTATCGGCATAGGCTCTGCGGTTCGCTGAACAGACACCTGCAGCTGTAATATAAATGAAGTAATATTGGAATACACATCTCCATAATTTCAGGTAGTTTAACTTTCTACATACATAATTAATTGTTACTTACTCAGTGGTGGGGCGTTGGGTGATTGCCGGGCCTCCTGGATCCAAAGGTTCAGTTGGTCCTGCTTGCGTCTCTTCAGGTCTGCATGGTGGTGACGGACCTGCTCACCTGTCCTTGGAATTCCTGTGACACTGGTGAGTTCATGAGCCAACTGGTCCCACGCCTCAGCCCTGTACGCTCCCCAGAGGACCTGGCCCTGCATGAGTTGGGCCTCATGGTTGTGGACTAGGAGCCAGGCCATGTACCTGGACTCCTCAACACCCCACCTCTGCGCTCGAAAGCGACTACCCTCTCCTACACCTGACATTCTGCCTGCAGGTCTGTTCTACAATCGTTTATGCTGTGTATTCCCGCCTATGGGGCTTATATAGTCCGTTTTCCCGCACATATCTGTGATTGGCCATTTTGGAATTGTATCAACTTCAGTAAACCTGCATTGTCATGCTGTAGTTTGTATTCATTCCTATATATGAGCTATTATTGCATTTCTAGGTACTGCTGTCATGGCTTAGTGGTTCTGTACCTTGACTATGGTGTATAGTATCCTGGGTTCGAACCTGGCCACTGCTTTTTATTTTTCATGACTGTCTAGACATGTTGAGGGGTGTGTCTGTGTAAAGGCAGTTTTGATACGGCTTGCTCAACGTTGCCCGTTGGTTAGCTTGTTTGCACGGTGCGCAGCTCCGCTCAAACGGGGTACGCTGGTTTAAGCCTCATTTGGCTATCGGCACGCATATTCCACTCAGCTCAGTTAGGGGCACATATATTTAGCATGGTAAACCACTGCTCAGCTATGGGCACTCAGTTTGCACCAGTTGGACCAATGCTTATCTACGGGCACATACACTCACTCTGTTGAACTGTAGCTCAGCTATGAGCACATCTGGCAGTTTATATTCATTTCTTAGCTCACATTTATTCAATATAAATGGGCTATTTCATTGCATTTTACATATATTCTGGTTTTATGTGTACATATGTGTCAGGGACTTGTTTCCTGCTTATTTTGCAGAAAAAAATTTTTGTGTTGTGGGGGCTTGAACCATGAATGCCTGCTCTGCAGCCGGCATCTCTACCGCTACGCTATTGCTTCCTGGCTTATTTTGCATATTTAGTTCTTATATGCTTTCCCATTGACTGCTAACTGTAGCTGCTTACGGCACACCATAAGAGCGCATTCACAGTTAAACATTGTTACAATTTAAAAAAAATATGACATGTTCATTTAGATTGTTTTATGTTTAATAGTCTGTAGGGGCATGTGTTGTGTTGTGTTTATTCACATTTCCGTGGACTCTGTTGTGGGTGTCTACTTTGGACACCTTTACACTTATGGGGGCATGTCCGCTTGCAGGGATCAGCCTACGGACACGCTCCCACATCTTACATGGACCGTGTTAGACTTAGGTGTGATTCAGCATGCTCTCATGAATATGCAGAGCATGCTGACATCACTCCGTTTAACTGCAGCCTCCGTGTATGAGTTATAACTCTTACACGGAGGCTTCGTGAATCCTGCCCAAGGTTTATGGATGTGGTGACAGAGGACATGCAGGTGGTTGGTGTGACACAGCAAGATGCAGAGGACAGGAAGAAATGGAAACAGGTGATCTGCTGTGGCGACCCCTAACGGGAACAGCCAAAAGAAGATGATGAATACCTAAAAAGTAAACACACATAAAAAAAAAAGTTCATAAAATATAGCTAATGTGACATGTTGGGGATTTACATAAGCACAATGTCTCACTTGCAGTGTGGTTACAGTAGTCTATGTCTTGATTTTATGAAAACTATAGAGCCTCCTAAAAGGCTCTGTTTATGTTGTTTAACAAAGTACTAGAGATGTGTTCATTTAGTGAAGCAAGCATGACATATTAGTTATAAATAACCTTTAAGATAGAGTTTATATTTTATGCCTGTTTCTAAACAGTATGGAAGTAAATGTGCTTAAACTGCCATTTGTCTATACTACATTAGATTTGCAACACAAATAAACTTGCAGCATTTCGCGAACATTTTTTAATCATTTGATACATGTTAAATATAATTTCCACCTTCTTACCTAAATGGTTTTGAAAATAGAGTTTTTGAAAGCAGCTCGAGCTGTGTAATCCATCCACGAGCTTCATTTCTTCACAGAAACAACTGAGACGCCTAGCAGGAACTGAACAATTGACCTCTGAACCTGTAGTTCCTCCTTGAGACCAATGGACCAATCAGAACGCTGGAAAAATGGAAAAGTAACTCAAAACATAAAACAAGCGTTATTTCAATATACCTGACAAATAAAAATAACTATCTATATGTTTTACAATGTTTATAATGCTGCTTGAATAAGAAGGTGCTTTTTTGTTGTCAGGGCAACAGTTCCAATGTAATGATCGCACTGCTGTTAATTTGTAGAGTGGTCCTCCTGATTTTACCTCATACTGTCGTGCTCTTCCTTCTAAAATGCTTCATTTCCTGTAAAGCACTACATTGCATTCAGGCAGTAATGCAAGAAATACATAGTTATTATTGTTTAGAAAATGAAAGTTAATACGACACATGTATTAACAGGAATTCAGATAGAGTAAGGTTTTAAAGCAATTATTTCTCGTCTTCGCTGCTGATTGTTCAATAAAGAAGTTAAAAGCTTTGTTATGACTGAGCAGCCACTGTTGTATGTATAATCTATATATGAAGAATAATCAAGAAATAGACCGACAAAATGATTATATCTTCCTATAAAAATGCTACACACATTCATATTAATCTTTGGTCTGTAAAACTATCCTTTTGCTGCATTCATTGCTAAGAAAGCCATTCCACTAAAATAAAAATGAGTTGTGAAGTTCCCCCTTTTTGTGCAACAGAACTGCCACTAAATCTTGTGCTAGAATCAAGGGCCTTGCTCGTAATAACTCATAAGCAATGGACTACCTAATCTACTCGCAGTATTCATCAGCAGTGCCAAACAGCTGTAGAAAGAGATGTACTACCTACAAGAAATAGTGTCATAACATTTTGAAAATGTCATGACATAATTGGACATTATAAAGTTAAGGTACTGTCCCTCTTACAAACACACACCTTGAAAAAGTAATACAAGATATTCCATCAGTTCATTGGGGGTGTTGTCCTGATAACGGAAGAGTACCAATAAAAATATAATAAAAAAGCAGTACAGCCACTTAATACAATACATTTTTTTGAACATTGGTTTTGTGCAAAGATGGTGCACAAATGCATTACATACTAAAGAAGTATTGGTTAAAACATTAGTGCTAAAGTATTTCACCCTTAGCTTTTTTAATAATTTTAAGGGATGCTGTGTTGTTGTCATAACATGTTAACTTTATGATGTGATGAGGTTTTTTTTTCTCTCTAAGTCTTGTTAGTACCTAGCAAGACACATTATGAGAAAATATAGAGATTTTCCAAATATTAAATGTTAATATATTGTGGATGAAGGTCAAAAAATATATGTACTATTGCATACTCTTTCTTTTTTTTTTATACTGTTTCCCCAACTTGGCACCCCATGAAATATATCATTTGTAGTAACGTACTGAAATTTTCTTTTTTCTTAAATTTTATATGATCTAGTTTATTCAAACAATCTTCAGTTTTTTGGGGAGGGGAAATGAAGGTTATAATAGAATATATACTTTAATTAATAGACAGTTTATGCATACACAAATTTAAAAGTTTGTTGTTACCATTCTCTGAATGATTGATTGTAAGAATAGTAAGGTATTATATATTACTTACATTTAACCTTAATGAAAATATTAGTTCATATAGACTCTACAATATATAACCCTATCTTCTTTTTGGTTATTGATGAAGCATGCAGTTGCAGTGACCCAATGTTATTGAATATGTGTTGGCAGACCTGTGGCTTGTACGTAACACATATTAAGCCAGGAACACTAGGTTCCATGAAGAAAGATGTTACTGTAAATACTATTTTACCTTCTTTAGTTGTTACAGAAACTCAGTCCATAACAAATTTTGTTATAACCTACAAGGTTAATCCCCTAGGAAATCATTATAGCTGTTTTGAACTATTATAAATTTTAAATGGTCTTAACGTATAATTGTCTATCATTGAATGTTAATGGGCTAAATAACCATATTAAAAGAGCAAGCATTAATAAATACCTTTCTTTACATAAGGCTGATATAGTATTTCTTCAGGAGACACATTTAATATCCCAAGACTTAAATAAGCTAACACTAAAAGACTAAAATATTGACTAGTTCCCAATTTAATTACAAAAGAAGAGGTGTATTAATTCTTTGGAAAAAAAGTCTAAGGCTTCCTGAAATTGTAAACTCATATATAGACAAAGAGGGTATGTTAACTTTAGTAGTAATTAAGCTTGAAAGGAAATACTATACACTCATAAACTCTTACTGGATCCCTGGAATTGGTACAAAGTCAGTAAAGAAATACTTAGACATTATAACTTTACATTCTAGAGGAGAAATGATAGTCACAGGGGATTTTAACTGTATTCTTTCATCTGATGAAACTACGAGTTCTAAAACCTTCAAGACCTCCCCTGTAGCAAGACACCTACGTAATTATATCAATACAAGAAATTTAAAAGACATATACCATATAAAACTTCCCTCTTCCCTAAAGTTCTCTCACTATTCATACAGGTTTGGGACACAAACTAATATAGATAAAGTCTTAGTGTCAAATTCTTTACAATCAAAAATAGATAATGTATTACTAATATCTTGCCCCCTTTCTGATCATAATGCCGTTACTTTTAGTATAACTTTTCAAACTGAACCCTTAACACATTGCCAAAGAATACCAGCTTATATTATGAAAATAAAAGGCTATCAAGAATGGATGTTATCAGAAATTAATCAGTTTTTAGAAACAAATAACAACAGAGAAGTATCGGATACAATTCTATGGGACACCCTCAAAGTTGTATTATATGGAAAAGTTAAAATGTGGTATATGCAAAAAAGAAAGGAATGGGATAAAAGACTAAAAGATATTCAAACTGAATTAGATAACTTAAAAGGTAATCTAACAACAAATGATAAGAAAGTCTTAGATAATATAAATAAATTTAACAAAGAATATCAAAATGTATTGCAACACAAAATATCTATAAATCAAGAGAAAATTAAATTATGTTCATACTCTATCAATCCTAAAAGTCTACATAGAATTGCAGTACGCTCAAAGTACTTGAAAGTAAGAAATCACATAAAAGAAATTACATATGTTGAAAATATGAGAAAAATAAAAGCTAAAAATTTAAATTCCACACTACAAGGTTTCAAAAAAACATTATGAGAATATAATACTCTCAAACCAATGAATGAAAATATAAATCTAGACAAATTCTTAACTAATAATATTCTAAAGACCTTATCCCCTGGGAATATTGCTAAAATTGATATACCTTTCACATTTACAGAACTAAAAAGTCAAATAAACAACTTAAAAACTAATAAAGAACCAGGGTTAGAGGGTTTACTTCCTGAAATATACAAAATCCTTCCTGATAATACCTTAAAAATACTACTAAACACATTTTGGGAAATCAAAACTACTTATAATACCCCACCATCATGGAGATATTTATTAATCTCTCCCATACTTAAACCTGATAAAGATCCTACTTCCTGTTCCTCCTATAGGCCCATCTCACTACTAAATATAGATTATAAGGTTTTCATGAGCATAATATCAAACAGAATTAATTCCATTATACCTAGCCTAATAGAGGAAGATCAGACGGGTTTTATTAAACACAGAAAAGTCCAAGATAATATAATAAGACTTCTGACTCTTATAGATTTAGCTAATAAAAATAAAATCGAATTAACAATAATGAGTCTAGACATAAACAAAGCCTTTGATTCACTGAGTTTTTCCTATCTATTTAAAGCTTTACAACACTATAAATTTCCCCTAAATTTTATAAAATTAATTAAAAACCTTTATGAAGACTCTGTTTATTTTGTAAAGATAGACTCTTTGTTATCCCCCTCATTTAAACTTACAAAAGGAACAAAACAAGGTTTCCCTCTTTCCACTTTAATTTTCACTCTAGCTGTAGAACCACTAGCCAACTATATTAGAAATAATGTTCACATTAAAGGCTATAATTTAAATAGTAACATATTTCCAAAGATTCAGCTATTTGCGGATAATTTGTTACTATCTATTGGAGACATTGCTATATCTTTAGATCAGCTACTTAACACTTTAGATTTATTTGAAGGTTTATCTGGACTAAAATTTAATCATAACAAGACCCAGACTTTGTTAATAAATAAGAAGACGGCTATGAAAATGAAAAGTTATAACTGCTTTAACTGGGACAATACACAAATTAAATACACGGGTGTTCAAATTAATTCCACTCTTAAGAATACAATTACTACAAACTATAATATCTTAACAAATCTAATTATTAATCTCACAGATAATTGGAACAAACTTTATTTTACTTTTGAGGACAGACTAATGCTAATTAAAATGATAGTGCTACCTAAAATTCTTTATATAAGTCAGTCTTTAATCATTCCCCCAACCAAGAAAATATTTTAAAAAATTAGTAATAACTTACTAAAATTTATGTGGTATCCTCAAAAACCCAGAATATCTTTACAAATACATGTGGCAAGTTGGGAAGAAGGCGGTATTAGTTTTCCTAATATTGAATATTATGTAAATGCTTCTATTTTTAATATAATCCTTTTATGGTTAAACCTCTCATATAATTCATATTAAAAACTATTACATGAAAAAAAATGTTTTTAAACAATAATAGAACGTTAATTGACCCTTTAACTACAATAGACCAAAATACCTTTATTTGGTCTTTAAAAATATACATACAAGATAAGCAGAAGTTAAAATCTTGCTCCTTTATCAGTCTAATAATAGCAAATTTCATGAAAATCACCCATTCTAACCAGTCAGTTAAAAGCTTATAAATATTTATTTTTCCTATTGCTTATACTAATGAATGTTTAATATCTTTTGATAAAAATAAAATGATTGAATTTAAAAATAATGACTTAATATACTGGAACCAATTCTTATCCACTAATGGAATTTATTCAGCTAACCATCTAATTACTAGATGCAGCCTACATAATAATAACTGGATAGACATACAAACCTGCAGAGAATTTATATATAACAAAACTATATTTTCCTTACAAACCCATGGAAACAACATACCTAAAACACTAGAACTTTTGACTAATATAATTGATGGTTCTTTGAAAGGCACCTCATGTATATCCCTAATATATAAAGTCATTAGATATGATAATAATTTCACAAATGCTTCTTTTTGGGAATACTCCACCAAAATAAATAATGGAGAATTTACTACTAAAAACAAAAAAAAATACTTCTAAAATCAGTACAAAAAACAACAAATTCTCCTTACTGGAAAATATACACGTGGAAATTCCTCCACAGAAGTTATTATACACCTCAAAGAATTGCAAATATGTACAAAACAAATTATATGAAATGTTGGAGGTGTAAAGCTACAGAAGCTGACTGGTTTCATATGATTGTTGCATGTAATGAAGGAATTTGAATGTTTCTGTAAGGCCTTATGGAATGATAATTGTGAAAGTTCAAGTTCACTCATTTTATTTAATGTACCAGTACCAGAAATCATACCCAGATCTCAAGCACACCTTCTTTGGTCAATACTTGCAGTAGCAAGAAAGGTTGTGACAAAAAATTGGAAAACTAACTCTCCTATATCTTTCAGAAATTAATTTATTTATTTAGCCAGGACATTATGTGAAAAAGAAATATCTAGTTTAAAAATGAATACAAAGAATTTAACACACAAATTAATTGCTTGGGAAAAGTTACAATCTTTACTAAAAAAGTATTAGATGATTTATTGAATGTATATAGAGGTATTTCCTTGTTGTGGACTTTGTAAATAATTTGTTTCAGTTTTGGGTGTAAATATGTTATTACTGTTATTATTCTTGTTATAAAAAAATAAAAAACATTTAAAAAAAAAAAAAGAAATCTCCCAGTAAAGACAAAGATATATTGATCCAAAAAAACATCCTTGCCACTTCATTAATTCACAAACTGCATTTCTAAAATGTATGTACACTCCCTAAATAACACCAAAGTAAATAGGGTTACCACCTGTCCCACTTTGCGAGGGACAGTCCCCCTTTGGGCAGTTGTGTCCTGCAAAAAAAATGTAAAAATGGCAAATGTCCTGAGATTTTAGGGCAAAATTATTTCCTATATTTTATGTAACAATTGCATAAAACAGTTATTCTGTATCTGAAACACCTTAATGTTATAAGAAACAGAATAAGCAACTAAAATGCTACAAGAATAAGCTTTTATTTAGGCAAAAAAGTGAAGTTATGTCCTTTGTGCTGGCCATGGGTATGTTTTGGCATGCAAAATCTCATGTTGGTACCAAAAATGTCCCACTTTGGGCATTTGAAAAGGTGGTAACCCTAAAAGTAAATGACTTTCATAGTCACCACTAATCATTTCCACTGCTGCTATAATGCTTTTCTATTTACAAATTACAGCTTAATAGTATTCACTAAAGCAATGGTAATGTACCAAATATATCAGTAAAGCAAAGGTTTTCTTGAAGTGTACTCAGTAATATTACATTATTTTGAACTGTTTCATAGTAATTTGAAATATTTCTATTATTTTTTTTCTTACATTAAAAAGTCTGTGGTTTCCTAAGTCATTTGCCACTTAATTTGGGTAATTAATTTATTGAGTAATAAACAAGGTAATATGGTAGTGCTAAACTTATTCATGTAAGTTCAGGGTTATTTATGCATTTTGGATGCACATGAGGCCTTTTCATGTTTATCTCTATGAATTGTAGTAATACATGAAATTGTATGACAACTTACACATGTAATTAGATATCATCTACTCATGAATGCAGCCTCGGGTTCTTCAGAATGTGCTGAGGATAGCAGCACAGTCCTCAACACTTCTCAGCAGTCCCCAGGATTCTGCAGGAGCACACATATAGCATCGGTTATTCTCTAAGCTGACCATGTTTTAAAAAGGCAAAATGGAGTTGTATGCATGAGAATTTCCACAAACAGGAAGTATAATCCGTGCCCATCTAATATCATCTGGCACTCTTTATCAACTCAAAGCACTCAACATTTACTAAAAGTCATTACTCACACACAACAGAATATTTATTTCTGCAAAAAGCACCAAGACCAAAAAAGAAAATACAGAATTAGCACTGTCGCCTCACAGTAAAATGTTGTTCCATTCGATTCTCAGCTAGAGCGTCTTCTGTGTGGAGACATGCGTAAATGGGCGTACTTTCGTTGAAGGTTGTGCATCAGGGCTGGCAACTCAGCATGTAAAAATCTACTGCCAATCATTAGTGGACTGGAGTTCTGCTGTGGCGACCCCTAACCGGGAAAAGCCGAAAGACACAACAACAACAGAATTAATCCTGCTGCTATACTGCATGAGGTGTGTACAAATGAATTTCTGTTGTAATACTTCAAAAGAGTAGCAAAAGTAATGCACAGCAGCAGCTGTAGCAATTGTAAGATAAAAAATATGATTTCATTAATAACTTTTATCCACCATATAAATGAAATATGAATGCTTTTCTTAAAAAAATTAAAAAAAAAAACAACAAAGCATTTTTGATCAAACCAAACTTGTCAATAATAATAACAGTACCAGGTCTAATGCCACTGCTGGTTAACTGGGTATGGTTAGGGTGATGTCACATCCCAATGGTGGGAGTGGTTCTAATCCTGTGAAGCACAGCCCTGCTCATACTTTCTTAATTCTGGTACTGGCACTTCAAAGGGTGACAGTACCAGTGAAAGCAAGAGGCTGTGTTCCAAGATGGTTAGATGAAGACACCAAAATAATGCTTAACTTCTGGAAGATTTGTACCCAGATAAGATTCAGGTGTGTGTGAGTGGGTCTGACTGGAGAAAGATCAACATCTGGTAGGAGTTGGGTAACCACCTGTAATCCCTGACAGGAGTCACCTCCTCTGACATCCAGTGAAGACACCATTGGTTCATAGGTAAGTACTAGGCTAGTTACCCTTGCAGGACATTTTAAGCATAGCTGATTTCCCTTTTTGTGCTCAAAATAACTTATCCCATTAGGTTATAGATTTGCATTGCCCATCCCATGGTCAATAATTATATATTACCTCTAATGAGAATAACCAGGATTATACCATAGGATCATAGGTGGTTACTAGGCTAATGGCCCTGGGGCCCTTACAAGCCTAGACAAGAGTTTATCCCCAAAAAGAAACCTCAGTTAGCAGCTGTCACCCCTGTTAATGAGGGACACAGGTGGAACCCCTGTGATGAATTTGTGGTTACCCATCCACTCGTCAAGGTTGCCCTTGAAAAGGGTCAGCGAGGTGCTCTGTTTGACATGTATGGGAAGTCTATTCCAGAGACGGGACAGCCTCTGGGAGACAAACCTGTCTCTCCAGCAGGTTTTGTTAATGTCACATATTAGGTTGAGGCCTTTTGAGTGGGTAGTGCATGAGGAGTTAGACATGGAGCATCTCTAGTAGGGCAGGGCCGAGATTGCCTTGTAGGTGAGATACAGATCACCCCTGAGCAATCTGCACGAAACCGAGTAGAGTGATAGTGATTTGAGCCTGTCTGCATAGGACAAGTGTTGGAGGCCATGGATTCTCTTTGTGAGGTATTTTAGTGGCTTTTCCATTTGGTGCAGATGCTTGAAGAGGTACCCAAACAGGGCATTATACTCAGTTACTGGTCTAATGAGGGAGTAGTATAGAGAGGTAATAACCTCCTTTTTTCTGGATGCAATCCCTTTACTTATAAGATGAACCAAGTAAAAGGCTTTTCTGACCACTGCCGCTACATGATGGTCAAATGTGAGATTGTTATCAACATGAATGCCCAGATCTCTCACCACAGGTTGTGTGCTTAGGGGATTGCCATTGATGTGGTAATCAGTAGGGGTTGTGTTTTTGCTGAATGATATGATGACACATTTGTTTGCATTTAGCTTGAGGCCACGACTTTGGCACCAGTCATTAGATGGTGTGAGACCCTCTTGCAGTATGTTAACATAATTTCGGGAGTCAATGACAGCACCCAACTTACAGTCATCGGCAAACTTGGTCAGCCACAGGCCTTTTGTCTTTGCCTGTACCTCAGAGAAATAGCTGCCAAACAGTAGGGGTCCCAGGACAGATCCCTGGGGAACTCCACTAGTGACAGGTCTGCTATCAGAGGTGGAGGTGCCAATTTTGACTTTGAAGGTCCTGTTGGTGAGCCAATTGGCCACCCACCTGATGGGACAGGGATTTACACCAAGTTGCATTAGCTTTTCAATGATGCCCCAGTGGGGGATTGTATCAAAGGCCTTGGCAATGTCACGGTAAGCTGCATTTACTGACTTTCCCTCATACAGGGCCTTGATGACAGTCTCAAAGAATCCAACCAGTTTCAACAGACAAGATCTGCCATTGACGAATCTGAACCTGGTGGGGTCAAGTGCTTGGAGATTACCTATGTCCTTGTTTATGAGATCCATAATAATAAACTCCATGGCTTTACAGATCAGACTTGTCAAGCTAATGGGGCAATAGTTTCCAGGATCAGTAGTGGCACCACTTTTGTGCAAGGGGATGACAATGGCAGTTCTCCACTCTGCTGGGATGAAGCCAGTACTTAGGCTGTGGTTGAATAGAGTGCTCAATGGTGAAGCCAGTTCTTGCTGAAGATGGTGCAGAATATATCCTGGGATGCTATCAGGTCCCATGGAAGCTGTGTTTTTGCCTTGGATAGGGCCTGTAACACTTGATCTACAAGATGTGAGGTGTGGGACAAGTATCGGGGATGTCAAAAGGGCCTTTGGGGGGACAAAGTGGTGAAGTTTGCACTGAACCTATCTGTTAGCAGGTTGGCTAAGTTAACAGGATCAGTGTAAGTGATACTGTTAAGTACTAATTCAGAACAAACCTGGGTTTTGCCATGGAGGTTCCTGAAGAAGACTTTATGGTTTCCCTTTGTTATGGAGGCTAGTTTTGATTCACAATAATTTTGATTCATAATTGGCCTTGGAGGTTTTCACTAGTGATCTATATAGACCCGTAAAGTGCCTTTTTTAGATGGTTTCCAAAGACCAAATTACTACCATAACAGCTATAAATAAATGCAATATGAGGGTCATGCTGCTCAACGCTAGAAGACTAAATCTCAAGATGCACTCGCTCGAAGCACTCCTCAAAAGGGAGAATATCAACATTTGTGTTGTAACGGAGACCTGTTGGTGAGCCAATTGGCCACCCACCTGATGGGACAGCAGCAGAAAGCACCCCTGCACTACCAGGCTATAACTCATTCCACACCTTTCAGCCCCAGAACATGGACCGAAGCTCCAAAGGGGGTGGTGTCTTCATATTCATAAAGGATATGCACACCTCCAGACTAGTAGCCCAGCATAACGCATCTGAGATACTCCAGGTACAACTAACATTGGGTAAGATGGTGATTCATGTCGCAGCCTGCTATAGGTCCCCAACCATATCCCAAGACTCTCACTCCACATTCCTAAGCACCCTGGAAACTATTAAGATCCAACCCAACATTCTCATACTAGGTGACTTCAACTACCCCTCCATCAACTGGGAAAACTACTCATGCACCAATGCACTGGCCCAACACTTCCTGGAATTCATCAATTCCAATGCCCTGGACCAGCTCATTTTTATCCCCACTAGAGGAAGCAACATCCTTTACCTGGTTATTACTAACATGTGCAACCTTTTCTCTACACCAATAGTCAATTCCTCCCTGGTTAGATCCGACCACAAACTAATCACCATGGAAATCCACATCTCACCCACACCCCCCGCAAAGGTATCCACCATGAAAAACTTCTCCAAAGTTGACTTTGGTCTCCTGAAAACAGAGGTGGCTAACTTCACAGCACCCATGCCAATGGAAAATAGAGCCATGACTGCTGAATCATACACCAATGCACTGTACAAACATGTACATAAATGCATGGAACTAGCCATACCCGATATAACCAAGATGCTCTCCACCAAAAAAAGGAAGTCAGTCTGGTGGGCTCTGCCATTAATAAACTCTACAACAAAAGAAAGAAACAGTTGCAGAAAAAGGTGAAGTCCCAAGACTGGAAAAATTCCCTTACTGGCCTCAATAAAAAGTTGAGATTCCTCATCAAAACCTCCAAAGCCAGCTATGAGTTTTCCCAGTTGATGGAGAGGTAGTTGAAGTCAACTGGAGAGGCCACAAAAGTACCTCACAAAGGGGATCCTAGGCCTTAAACATTTGTCCTATATGGACAGACTAAAAAAACTCCAACTATTCTCGGTCTCATATCGCCTACTTACAGGCAATATCTGCTTGACTTACAAAGCCATGTCTGACCCAGCTCTGTTAGAAATGCTACATCTAAATAAATCCCAATCCCTCTGCACCACATGGTCCAGAGACCTCAACCTCATTACCACAATCAACAGAACATGTTGGAGGAACTGGTTCATAACCCAGAGACAGACTGCCCATGCTATAGAATAGACTTCCCATACATGTCAAGCAGAACACCTCACTGGCCCTCTTCAAGAGAAATCTTGATGAGTGGATGGGAAATAGAAAATTCACCCCAGGGATCACTCCAGTGGCTTTACTTGACAGTGGCACTGGGAACTAAGATCGGGTGGCACAATGTCAGGGTAATCCTATGGGCTAGGCTTGTAAAGACTCCAGGGCCATTAGCCTAGTACTCACCTATGAACCTAGGAACCTATGAAGCCAGAATTGCGGCAGACACTAAAAACAACCACATAGCCTTCTATAGTTATATCAAGAATCTCCACGGCAATACACAGATTTGCTCTGAGTTACAGCACAATGGTACCTCCTATACTGAGCCAACAGATATTACCAATATACTGGCCAACAGATTCAGTGCCAACTCCCCCAAAGGACCAATCTCTATACTGGAAGAATGCCAGGCACCCAACATTACTGCAACAAAGGTTAAAGCTGCATTGTCCAAGGCCAAGAATACAGCTTCCATAGGACCTAACAATATCAATGGCTGTGTTCTACATGAACTACAGAGTGAACGGGCATCTCACCTGTGTGTCCTGTTCAATCACAGCCTCACCTCAGGCTTTGTCCCTACTGAATGGCGCCCTGCTACAGTCATCGCTCTCCATAAGGGAGGAGCAACTACAGACCATGGAAATTATGGCCCCATTAGCCTGATGTGTCTAAGGTGGCCATAGTGGTGCAGTGGTTAGCATTGTTGCCTCACAGCAAGAGGTTCTCTGGTTCGATCCTTGGCTGGAGTGCCTTCTGTGTGGAGTTTGCATGTCCTCCCTGTGGTCTCGTGGATTTCCTCCGGGTGCTCCGGTTTTCTCCCACATCCCAAAGACATGCTGTAGGTGGATTGGACACTCCAAATTGGCCTTAGGTGTGAGTGTGTGCATGTGTGTGCTTTCAGTGGAAGGTCAGGTGCCAGGCTGGCAACTCGACACCGTAAAACTCCACTGCCAATCATGAGCAGACAGGTGATCCGCTGTGGCGACCCCTAACCGGGAAAAGCCAGAAGAAGAAGCCTGATGTGTCTGATATGTAAGGCTATGTGGTGCATCATCATGGACCTAATTAAGAAGGATATAGGGAATCTCCAAACTTTAGACGCAGTTTGGTTTTGTGAAAGGTAGATCATGCCTGCTCAACCTGGTTGGCTTCTTTGAGTCACTCAGCAGAGCTGTGGATGAAGGTAAGGCAGTTCATACAGTATACATCAATCTGGCCAAGGCCTTTGATACCATTCCTCACTCAAGAATTATTGATAAATTCACCAAACAAGGCATCAACCCCTATATTATTAGGTGGGTTGCAAACTGGCTCACAGATAGAACACACAGTGTGAACGTAGTGGACTCCAAGTCAGACTGCCGGCCAGTTATGAGTAGAGTCCCACAGGGATCGGTCCTGGGCCGTCTCCTGTTTAACATCTACTTCTCAGAAGTCCAGGCCAACATGGAGGGACTCTGGCTGACCAAGTTCACAGATGAGTGCAAGCTGGGAGCCATTATTAACTCTTCAAGTGATGTAAACATCCTACAGAAAGACCTCACTGAGACCAATGACTGGTGTCAAACCCATGGTCTTACTCTTAATGTCAAAAAATATGTTGTTATCCCCTTTGGGAAAAACTAATTTCCCACTAATTACCACATTAATGGGAGATCACTGAAAACTGAAGGGGTTATAAGAGATCTGGGGACACAGGTTGACAGCAACCTCTCCTTTGACCACCACATTGCCACTGTGGTCAGAAAGTCCTTCTATGTGGCACATCTCATTACCATGGGTTTTGCATCCAGGAAGAAAGAGGTCATCATTTCTGTTTACTTTTCCCTCATTAGATCAGTCATAGAGTATAATGCTCCATTTGGCATGTACCTCACTACACACTTGCAACAGCTGGAGAGGCCACAAAAGTACCTCACAAAGAGGATCCTAGGCCATAAACACATGTCCTACATGGACAGACTCAAAAAACTCCAGCTATTCTCTGTCTCATATCATCTACTAAGAGGCAATCTCTGCTTGACTTGCAGTTCCATGTCTGACCCAGCACTGTTAGAAATGCAACATCTAAAGAAATCCCAATCCCTTCACACCACATGCTCCAGAGACCTCAACCCCATTACCACAATCAATAGAACATGCTGGAGGGACAAGTTCATAACCCAGAGACTGCCCATGCTGTGGAATAGACTTCCCTTACATGTCAAGCAGAGCACCTCACTGGCCCTCTTCAAGAGGCATCTTGATGAGTGGATGGGAAATAGAAAGTTCACCCCAGGTATCAGTCCAGTGGCTCTACTTGATAGAGACACTGGGAACTAACGTTGGGTGGCACAATGACAGGGCACTTCTATGGGCTAGGCTTGTAAAGGCTCCAGGGCCATTAGCCTAGTACCTACCTATGAACCTATGAACCTATGTCCATTAGTAGTACAGGGGCAGTCCTGGGGTAAATTTTCTGTTTCTCATCCATAGATCTAAGTTGCACTTGAATATGGACAGGAATGAACTTTGTCTTATGTGTATATGGAACACATATAGAAGCAGAGGCCTGACAAATTGGCCAAGTGGGTTGACTAGGTAATAACAAAAAGGTCAGAGTTCTATAGTAAGTATTGTTACTATTATTATTATTATTTACTTTCTTTGCTCATATTATACATAGCTTTAAAAAGAAAACTGAAAGAAGGTTGCATAATCAAAGGTATTTAGTAGAAGAAATGTGTAACCTGCGATATGTATCTATAATGTTATTATAATAATAATGTAAAATAAAGCATATCTGTACACAGAACTGCATCTGTATACAAATATATTAAATGTTTATGTGATAACATAATTGTCTGTATAAGTGCAAATTATGCATATGGATAAACAAATGTATGTAAGTATGCATATATATGTCTGTAAATTACACATATACATCTGAATGAGTGTTTTTTTAATTTATATAAATATACTATCAGTTCAGTTGAGAAACCTTGCAAGAGAGAGAAAACCACTGTTGTGTAAACAGGTAAATGAACTAAATATATAAAGCACACCAGCAGTCCACGGCAAGGATTAGTAAATAATTTCCTGTACTATTGAATTTATTTAGTAATCCTTGCCGTGGACTGCTGGTGTGCTTTATATATATATATATATATATATATATATATATATATATATATATATATATATATATAGTTAATTTATATAAATGTATTTATACACAAGCCAAAAAAAACAGCAACAACAAATATTTGGATTTGCAACATAATTTCATTTACAGTGTGTTTTACCTTAGTAGTTGAAGAGCATGCAGACAATTTTTTAAGAAAGGAGTTTGTGTAGGCAGGAAATATTTAATAGTATAACACAATCATTTTTCCACAATTTTAACTGCACACATGAGATGGCTGAATTTAGTCAGGCACCACACCCTAGTCAGAGTGGAAGGTGGGGGAGGGGATGCAGTGTTAAGTGAATAACCAGCTCAGGGATAAGTGAGAAATGACCAGTTAGACTACTTCTGTACACATTTTTAAACAATCCCCTTATATGCTTACAGTTATTGAGCAAGAAATCTACTAAAGCTCACATTATTGTCCTTAAGTATATGCACTCCTTCTGTCTGTAACAGTATGATGTTTTGTTTAATAAAAGTTGAACTGAAAAGAAGGAAAACTTCCTTCAGTTGCTACATTTTTTTTGTTTGTGTACAGTTTATGTTTCTGTCTGAAGAAAATTAACATACTATTACATACAACTTCAACTTAGACATATAAACCATAACAGTTTAAAGTAGAACCTAGACTCAAAAAAGTGTATAGAAAGAATCCAGAAACATCCCTCTCACAAACAGACAAGCATGCATACATATAAAAGTGTATCAGTTTGAAGGAAGATGCAGTGCTGCTATTTATAACTTGGATTTAAGTGTTTTGTCATGCCTACATGACTTATTTTGCGCCACTGTGTGTGCTGCAGGCAGCAGCAATTAGGATTTTAATTCTAATTAATGCATTAAAAAAAAACAATGCAAAAGTCTTCAAAACTTGTTTTTCCCACACTAATGCCACTGAGGAGTAAGGGCAATCTTTAACCTCAGTGACATCATCTCAGGACAAAGGCAGGATGCTTCCATAAACCGTAATTGACAATTGCTGTGCATGCACAGAAACATGTTTATTAAAGTCTATGTAGTCATGCCTGGCATAATGTCACTAGAGAAAACACTACATTTATTTGGGCCACTGTTTCAAAAAAAGTTTGTGAAGTTTTTATTGAAACAATGACCCAGATTAATACTGATAGACTTGCAAAATGCATCATGGCACTAAACTCACCATATGTTGCATCACAGATGGAAAGAATATGGATATTAATAAATACAGATATTAATAAATATTTCAACAAATGTATACTAAGCAACTGCAACAATAAATGAAATGTCTTACAGAGTATTAGTAGTTACATCAGACATGTTAAGGAAAAAAAGTGAAATGCAGGTAAACAGCAATGGTCTTATGTCTTCTATTGGACTTACAACTATGCACAAAACAGTAGGACACTGAAGAGATTAGCTGAAGCCACTGGTAAGTATGAATAAAATAATACATGCAGTATTCTGTCTTTGAGTTCATTACTAAATATAAGTGTTTATAAATGATAAGACTGAAAGACCTAAAGTAGTTTTAGTATAGGCTTGCAAGCGAATGCAAAAGATATGTCAATGTATAAGTGCAATATTCTGATGTTATTTTTATTTATTTATTTAGCATTTGTTGATCGGGAAAGCCCGGCAAGAAACTTTCCAGATGCATGTCTTTGTATTCATATAAATCTGCAAGTATTTATAAAGGGTGGTTTCAGAAAAATATTACAGCCAAATACATATTAGGCACAAATAAGAAATTCAGTTTTACATCTTATGTTACTATAGCAGAGTGCAAATTTAAACTCCACCAAGACTTGATAGCGATACATTCATTCTTCCCAAGTATGCATAAGCACTTCCCATATCACCAAAACCCAAAACAAATCACCTCTGATGATGATGAATCCAAAAGATGCCAGCCATAAAGCAGGAAATAACGCCACAAATGGGAACCCCAAAGTGAAAAATATGACAAGTTGATTGTTTATTTGATTTAACACTTTTGTCTTATAAAAATACTTCTGCATTCCTTTTTCCTCCTTTATTTTCTTTCTTTCTCACTCATTTATGTTCATTTTTTCAAATCCAAATTCCTCAAGAGTAGCCCAGCTGTGTACCTCCCAGGTTAGGGAACATTCACCCTCTGCTTATCCAGGGACAGCCTCACAGGATTGAGGGAGGCAGTATCAGTCCTGTAGGCAACATGACATGTGGCAGCCTGTCAAGCCTCACTGAATGGGGGCTTTAGGACTTGGTTGAGGACATGGTAGAAGAGGTCATGAACAGATGGCTTCAGACAATCAAAGCTTCTCTTCAGTGGGTGGAAGACTTGCTGCCTCAGTTTGTGCCGCTGACTGCACCATCACAGGCTCCTGCCTTTTCAACATTGTGGGTCTCCACTACAATACCATCTGGCAATGGAAGCATTTGAGGATTTTGTAGACTGAGGACTCTTGGGAACCACCCCTCTCACCCCCTTTCTTCCCTCATCCTCTCTCCTACACCCTCTTACCTACTTTCCACCCACACTATCCTATTACATAAAACATTTTTGAAAAAGTAGGGTTGTCGATTCCCAACAAAAATATAGTACCTCTCCTCTCCCATCTCCTCTAAACCAACCCTCTTGATGCGTTCCTGCTGAGTTTCCCTCTTTCTCGTGTCTCCCATTTTTCAGTCTTTCCTATCATCCCCCTTTCCATTCTTTGATGAAAATGACAGGATATCTACATAAGTATACCTTTATAGAAAACATATGAAAAGTCTTTATTTTCAAAAACACTAATAATAAAATCTATGGAATATATCACTTGTCTTATGTCTTTCAAGCATGACTATGCATAGCCGCATTCATCCACAATTTCTGAGTTTATAAGGAGCCTACGGCTTTCACATAGTCCTTCATATATACTTAACTCTTATCTTCAGATAATTTACACTTTTTCCATAAGTAGGCATGTATATTAAAATGTCTTTGTACTTCCTTAGTCAGTGTGAATAACCTGAGCTTAGTGTATTTGCTTAGAAATGTAACAGCACCCTTCATGGATAACAGCTACGCAGATACTAACTCGAAACTAAGAATACCATCCTTACAGTTACAACTTAAAAGCAAGCCTGCAGGCAGGATTATTTCATAGACTTTAAAGGTTTACTGCCCCTTAAAAAGTGGATCTCAAATTATATACTGAGTAGTTGTACGAGCAAGTATGCTAGCTAGTGGGGACATAATATTTCAGATAGAGTAATTGTAATAGCAAAATGTTAAGAGCATTTCTTTCACTGGGAGATAGTGTGCCGAAGCTATAATATCACAGTAATACTCTAGTTGTTTACCAGTCAGGAAAAATCTGCCAAATTTATCTTCCAGGAGTTAAAGAATGGAATTTTTTAGTGAACAGTAGGTAATCAATTGCCCATTAAAAGCAATAGACACTGTTTCTCAACAATAGTCCCTGATTCTGGGATGAGAATATTCAAAACCATGCTAACTAATTTGGCATTTACTCTTCCTCCCAGGCAATAAGTATGATGCTGGAAGGATAACTACTATTTCAGCCAGAGGCTTTGTTACTTAGAATAAAACATAAGTTGAATTATTCCAATGTAATCACAAATACTATGTTAAGTTCTTGGTTGGTTAAAGTACCATATAGCATATGTTTGGTTTTGCTCAGAATAAAGTATCTGAGCAATATATGAAAACAAAAACCAAAAGACAAAATTACCCTGTACTTGTGAACACCAAGGGAATTCTTGTATAGTCCACACTTGTAAATTCTCCACACTCAAATGGCTGCTGTAGACAGAATCCAGGATAAAATCAATTATATATTTTTACCATATTTCTTTTACAATTACAATACACATGCTTTCTACATGACCTGGCTACATTAATTGCACTATTTTATAGTTCTTTGTTCAGGTGTCACTGTATATCCTGAACATATATTTATGACTTTTGTTAGACTTCGTAGTTAGGTATGTGTTTTAGGTGGGATTCTGACCAGACTATTGTAGTTCCAATGTGACTTTGTACCATCTTTCAATAGCAATTTCCCACAACAACATTCTTTCTTTTTTGTAACCACTCAATTCTTTGATGTGATTTATTTATATATGTATTCAGTGCTCAAGTTGAGTAACTTTTGTACATACTGGTTTTTGTTTGTTACTGCTCATTCCTTAGTCTGAAACATGTAGTAATATATAGATGTGATTTGTATTACCATATATACTTTATATATTTTTATACTTGTTTTATATTTAGTATTTATTTAGATACTGTAATAATGACATCTTAGCGATGCTTTTAATCTTTTTAATGGTTCTGAAGTTTTCTTGATTTTGTTTTAAATTCATTCATAGATTCACCTCATTAGTTGTTAGGACACTATACCTTTAACTAATTGAAGCACAGAACTGTAGCCTAGCAACGGCACCTTTTTGGTGCCAAAACCAGTATTTAAACATTGGTTTTTGTCAGAATCTGTTTGTCTGAAGAAGTCCCACTATTAGTGGGACGAAAAGCGCTTCACAGTATTGGTTCAATAAAGCTTTTGGAGAAATCTTTTTTACTACTTGATTCATATGGATATTTTGTTGCATAGGACCTCTTTGTGGACATTTATTTAGCATCTAACATAATTGATTTTATCCTGGATTCTGTCTACAGCAGCCATTTGAGTGTGGAGAATTTACAAGTGTGGACTATACAAGAATTTCCTTGGTGTTCACAAGTACAGGGTAATTTTGTCTTCTGGTTTTTCTTTTCACTTGTTTGTTACTTTTTGCGTTTGTTGATCTGAGCAATATATACCTCTCAAATGCTTCCAAGTCATGTTAAAGCCATTCTTTTACAAGATATTCTGAGGAAAAGTATCATAAGATAACTATGTTATCAACCTAAAGCAGCAAACTAAGTCTAGGAAGACCTACTGGTATAGAGTTTATTAACAGTAAGAATAACGATCTAGAAATGGGCACTGGTACTCTCAGAGCAGATTTCTTTGGCAGAAGAGTAGAAGTTTGTTATTTTAATAGATAAAGATCAGTTACTGAATGGGAGAACCACTTATGGGCATCATCATTTAGACCTGTAGTATGGAATATCTGAATAATAAGCTAATATCTGACCAAGTCAAAGCATCGGTCAGGTCAATAAAGACAGCCCTAGTAAACTTTTGCTTTCATAAACCTTTGAGTATGTTGTCATTGATTAGCCATATAGATCTTTGTACTATGACCAGTTCAGAAGTTATGCAAGTAATTACACAGATGAGTGAGACAGCTTTCAACAGAATCTTAACTAAGACGTGAAACAAAAAAAATCGGTCATAATGAGAAGAGAAACAAGACGTTAAAGTTTTAGAAATATTGATAATCAGTGCGTGCTTCCAATAAGCTGCAATGAAATACTGGTATGAGATGCAGCTGTAGATTTAGATGAGAGGTTTGACTATGTATGGTATTCTGGCTCATAATGACTCTTGAATGCAGGAAATCATAACTGGGGAGTCCGTAGCAGGTAGCTTATTTAGGAAGTTAAAAAGTTCCTCTGTTTACTGAAGTGGAATGGTGGAGTCATAAGAATGGAAAGAGTAAGGGGTCCAAGATATGTAGGAGAATGAGCACAGCAGCTCTATTACAGAATTATTCACTAAGAGTGCACTTTACCTGGGTGTTAGAAATATTATTATTATTATTATTATTATTATTATTATTATTACCAGCTATTGTGCAACAATACAGCTTGTGACTTTCTGATTTCATTCTTTATAGAGTTTGGGTTACATAGTAGGTACAATACATAGTAGGTACAGTTCTGGGGTACACTGCTTTTTACACAAATATTACTTTTTCACAAGATCCCATATAGTTACATATGATGGTAATGGCAGATAAAGGAAGGAGGTCTACATGCAGACCCCCTGACTGTCTCTAGTCTGGGGGAACATTCCTATTTTCATGCCTGATTTAGGATGCCCTTGTTTTTGGAGGTACATCACTATTTTCAGGCTTGATTTACCCCTTGATACTCACATGTGATTTTTGAAGAAGTCTACTACATAGGTTCATAGGTTCATACTAGGCTATATGCCCTATGGCATTTATAAGCCTAGCCAGAGTGTGTTTGGCTTTCGCCACCCATTTTAAATTAATTTTGCTATGCCCTTTTTCGAGGTTAGTATACTGTGCCTCTGTCTAACAGTGACACAGAAGTGATACCTGGGGTAAACCTACGATCTCCCATCCACTCATCGAGATTCCTCTTGAAGAGAGTCAATGAGGGACTCTGCCTAACCTGGACTGGGATTTTATTCTAGAGTGAAGGGAGCCTCTGGGTTATGAATCTGTACCTCCAGCATGTCCTATTTATTTCAGTGCTGAGGTTCAAGTCTCTCAGCCAGTAGCTCAATGGGATTTGGATTTTCTGAGGTGCAGCATGTCCATTAATTCCGGGTTGGACATGGCTTTATACGTCAGGCACAGATCGCCTCTGAGCAGGCGGTATGCCACTGAGTAGAGCTGGAGTTTCTTTAACTGGGCAGCATATGGCACCTGTTTGAGCCCTTTGATCCTCTTGGTGAGGTACTTTTGGGGTCTTTCCAGTTGCTGCAGGTGTCTGGTAAGGTGCATCCCAAAAGGGGCATTGTACTCAATTATGGGCCTGATGAGGGATGAGTAAAGAGGCACGATGACCTCGCCTGATCTAGATGTGAATCCCTTCATGATTAGGTGGGCTATATAAAATGTTTTTCTAACCACTTTGGCCACGTGGTTGTCAAATGAGAGATTGCTATCAGCTTGGGTCCCCAGGTCCCTAATTACTTCTTCTGTACTTAATGGATTACCACCTATGTGGTAATTTGTGGGCACTTTGTTTTTGCTAAAGGGGATGACTATACACTTTTTGGCGTTTAGCTTGAGGCCATGGCTCTGGCACCAGTTGTCTGTTTCTATGAGGCCCTTTTGGAGGATGCTTGTGTTGGCTGGAGAGTCGATTATGGCGCCCAGTTTGCAGTCATCTGCGAACTTGGTCAGCCACAGTCCTTCCGTGTTGGCCTGTACCTCCGAGAAATATATACCGAACAAGAGAGGTCCCAGGACTGAGCCTTGTGGGACGCCACTTGTAACTGGTTTGGAGTCTGACATGGCTCCATAGAAAACCATACTATGTGACCAACATACTAGTGGCAACAATAATTTGAAGAAAGAGGGTACACATCTTACAACTGATAAATAACCTGATGTGGTAGAATTTTGTGATACAGTCCAATAAAGTCTGCAGATTTTTCACCGTCTCTGATAATGTGCTTATATATTTTCATCATTTTTTTTCACCCTATGTTTTTAAACATCTGTTTATAAATAGTATCTCACGCATTCTTACTGGAAGTAGAAAGAGTTATAAGCTATTTGGTATTCAAATGTTATGCTAATTAGATGTCCCAATTTTTCAACAGTCTTTGTGCCTATTTTCAGTCTCCCCAGGTTGAGAGGTATGTCTACATTATACTGCAGAGTGGCTCATTCCTCAGCATCTAATTCTCACTTCAGGGAAATTAATGGGCTGTTAAGGCTCCAGCCGCAGGCAGGGAACAAATGAGCTGTAGGTCTGTCGCTCACCTAGGGAACTGAATGGACTTGGCTGTTGTCCCACATTGAGGAACAAAGGGAATAGTTGTAAGCAGGAAGGGACATCCGGTGTTCTGAACAATCAAAATCATATAACCTAAGGAAGAGTCTGCAGCAGGGTTATCAGTAAGTGCCCCCCCCCCCCCGCAACTCCCAAACATCTAAAGAACTTTGGATAACAATTATCCTAGAGCACAATGAAGGTTTGCAAGAGTTTAGCATAAGGAAAGTGCTACTTAGATGACTCAATTAATCAAGGTCTTGACAGTCCAGGTACTGTTTGCTAATAGGAAAAAAGAAACCAAAGAGCCAATAACAGTCCGAATGAATATCAAGGAAGACTGCTGGGTAACAGACTCCTAGCTTTAAAAAATATATGTTTCACATTGTAAATTATGCATTTTCAAGATAAAATGACTAAAAAACATTACTAAAAAAGCTCTACTATATTCATAATTAGTTGAATAAATAATTAAAAAACAATGGCTAGTAAATTAAACAAATGAATGAAGCTGTTGGGCAGGATTCAATAAACCTTACATGGCTTGCTGAAGTTGTGCTCACGGCATGGTAGAACACACACATGAAAGCGTGCTGATTTGTATTTAGTAATATTTAGTAATTGTATTTAGTATTTACACAATGTACAGAACCACACAACTACAGGAAACATTGTGGCATGCTGATTACTGCATAAACAGCTGAATTGTATGCTAATCAACTAATCCAAGATGGAGGAGCTATTTGACAAGCTATAAAGCAGTTGCGTAGACTTAGTGTAGCCTTTTGCTTTGTATTCCAAAACCTATTGGAATACAGCCATAGAAACTACACTGTACAGAAAGAATATTAGGGGCTGCTGCAACTCTTCTGCATGTGTCTGTGCAACAGGTTCAAGTCTTTGCTGCTTCTGCTGCTGTTGATAGACCTCAGGCAAGGAGGAGAAGGGTATTTAAACCCTGTTTAACTTTTCATGGTCTGCATGAGGTGGAAGTAGTAGAGTGCTACTGGGTGGATAGATACACACTCCAGGAGCTCTGCAACCTCTGTCATCCTCATTTAAGAGCAAGGGTAAGCTGAGGGGAACCAATACCTGTAGACACCAAGGTATGTGTAGCACTTATAATATTAGCTATAGAAACCTTTCCGTGAATCACAGGGTACATTCTGAGGGTGTCACAGGCATCAGTATCCAGGATCCTACACCAGTTCCTGAATGCTATGCTACAGCATGCCAGTGACTATATATACTTGCCCCCTACACCCAGGACAGAGCTATGCAAGAGTTATACCCTGCAACACACTTCCCTGAAGTCTTAGGTGCCATAAATTTCACACATGTTGAGATCAAAGCACCACCTGGGGAACAGGAAAAGGTCTACATCAACAGTAAGATGTTCCACCCCATTAACTGACCGGAGTGTGTAATGCTTGGAGAATCATCCTGAATGTGCCTGCTGGGAAACCTGGCAGTTACCACAAATTCCATATATGACACACTTCACAGCTCTACCAAAGGTTTTCCAGTAATGTCTCACAAGGTCATTTACTGGGTGATGCAGGCTATGCACTAAAACCATGGTTGTTTTACAATAGGAAGGTTTGTGGTCTTGACTCTTGTGGTGGGAGAGTGTGGCCTATATCCTTCTAAGCTGGGAATTTCTGGTGAATTGCTGCTTTATTTAAACTATTTTTTGCTGTTGGGACTGTGATTTTATGCACTTTGAATTTCTAGTAGTTCTGCATTTTATAGCATAGGCTAGATTCCAATGTGCTGAATCTAGACTGATATCACTTGAGCACTAAAACTAGCTCTTCTCTGAGACTCTGAAAGATCTGAGGCATCCGTTGCTTCCAATTAACTTTAAGTGCCTGCTTTTGCTCTTATATTGCACTTTTAATTTGTATTTGCATTCTACTGTCTGTTTAAATTGTCTGAACTGTTTTTTGCCACATCACTGTATACTGTACTAGCCCAGTTTCAGGTTTACTGTTTCTGGGTCTAATCCATCTTTGTTGGTGAAGGCTGTTCTGCACCCTTGTGGGAGGACAGTGCTGTCTGGGTCCCATCTAATCAAGGATGGTTGAACTAGAGCTCAGAGTCCCTACTGGCTAGTTTGAGTTATAAGGGTCCTTTCTTGTTTTATTTAAGCCCCACACTTGCGCTTGTTTGTCTGTAGCACACCATTGTGCACTGTCACATAGCAGTGGTTACCATTGATGGTTATAGATGCAAACATTTTGCTTGTTAAGTTCTCCCTTAGCACTTTGCTTGTGGTCCTCCAGAGGTTTTTTGCAGCCCTGCTCTACTGTCTTGTGGAACACTAAGCCTAGCCTCAGAGGTACCAACACTCTTGTCACCCACTAACCATTCCTAAGTGTGACCTCTTTTCCTGACCATATAAAATTACCTAACACTATGGAAGGACAATTTCCCACAGTTTATCCAGCCACCTTGGTCGACATGGGCATCCTGAGGCAGTGTAGCAACTGCCTCAAGTTCACTGACAGCCCTCTACTCCTAGTCCACACAAACTCAATATGTGAGAGATGCAACTATATCAAGAACCTTGAATCCATGCTGTCACACCAGTCAGTACATATGACAATGAGTGGGTTATCGGCATGCACACCTTACCTCCTACTCCACCCAAACCCACATCACATATGCCTACATATGTGGAGGTCCCCACCAGAAACATACCTAAACAACAAAGACCTCTTAGACACAAACACAAGTATGCTACACATAATACTTCCTCTGCAGAACACAGAAACATACCTAAACACCAGAGACATCCCATACACAAACAAGCATGCTACACATAATACGTCCTCTGCAGAACACAGAAACATACCTAAACACCAGAGGCCTCCCAAACACAAACACAAGCATGCTACACATAATACATCCTCTGCAGAAAACAGAAGCATACCTAAACACCAGAGACCTCCCAAACACAAACACAAGCATGCTACACATAATACTTCCTCTGCAGAACACAGAAACATACCTAAACACCAGAGAACTCCCAAATTCAAACACAAACATGATACACATAATACGTCCTCCGCAGAACACATAAACATACCTAAACACCAGAGACCTCCCAAACACAAACACAAGCATGCTACACATAATACTTCCACTGCAGAACACAGAAACGTACCTAAACGACAGAGACCTCCCAAACACAAACACAAGCATGCTACACATAATACTTCCTCTGCAGAACACAGCAACATATCTAAACACCAGAGACCTGCCAAACACAAACACAAGCATGCTACACATAATACTTCCTCTGCAGAACACAGAAACATACCTAAACACCAGAGACCTCCCAAACACAAACACAAGCATGCTACACATAATACGTCCTCTGCAGAACACAGCAACATACCTAAACACCAGAGACCTCCCAAACACAAACACAAGCATGCTACACATAAAACGTCCTCTGCAGAACACAGAAACATATCTAAACACCAGAGACCTCCCAAACACAAACACGAGCATGCTACACATAATACTTCATCTGCAGAACACAGAAACATACCTAAACACCAAAGACCTCCCAAACACAAACATAAGCATGCTACGCATAATACTTCCTCTGCAGAACACAGAAACATACCTAAACACCAGAGACCTCACAAACACAAGCATGCTACACATAATACATCCTCCGCAAAACACAGAAACATACCTAAACACCAGAGACCTCCCAAACACAAACATAAGCATGCTACACATAATACTTCCTCTGCAGAACACAGAAACATACCTAAACACCAGAAAGCTCCCAAACACAAACACAAGCATGCTACACATAATACTTCATCAGCAGAACACAGAAACATACCTAAACACCAGAGACCTCATAAACACAAGCATGCTATACATAATACATCCTCTGCAGAATACAGAAACATACCTAAACACCAGAGACCTCCCAAACACAAGCATGCTACACACACTTCCTCTGCAGAACACAGAAACATACCTAAACACCAGAGACCTCCCAAACACAAACACAAGCATGCTACACATAATACTTCCTCCGCAGAACACAGAAACATACCTAAACACCAGAGACCTCCCAAATACAAACACAAGCATGCTACACATAATACTTCCTCCGCAGACCACAGAAACATACCTAAACACCAGAGACCTGCCATACACAAACAAAAGCATGCTACACATAATACTTCCTCCGCAGAACACAGAAACATACCTAAACATCAGAGACCTCCCAGACACAAACACAAGCATGCTACACATAATACTTCCTCTGCAGAACACAGAAACATACCTAAACACCAGAGACTTCCCAAACACAAACACAAGCATGCTACACATAATACGTCCTCTGCAGAACACAGAAACATACCTAAACACCAGAGACCTCCCAAACACAAAAACAAGCATGCTACACATAATACTTCCTCTGCAGAACACAGAAACATACCTAAACACCAGAGACCTCCCAAACACAAGCATGCTACACATAATACTTCCTCTATAGAACACAGAAACATACCTAAATACCAGAGACCTCCCTAACACAAACACAAGCATGCTACACATAATACTTCCTTTGCAGAACACAGAAACATACCTAAACACCAGAGACCTCCCAAACACAAACACAAGCATGCTACACATAATGCTTCCTCTGCAGAACACAGAAACATACCTAAACACCAGAGACCTCCCAAATACAAACACAAGCATGCTACACATAATACTTCCTCTGCAGAACACAGAAACATACCTAAACACCAGAGACCTCCCAAACACAAACACAAGCATGTTACACATAATACTTCCTCTGCAGAACACAGAAGCATACCTAAACATCAGAGACCTCCCAAACACAAACACAAGCATGCTACACATAATATGTCCTCCGCAGAACACAGAAACATACCTAAACACCAGAGACCTCCCTAACACAAACACAAGCATGCTACACATAATACTTCCTCTGCAGAACACAGAAACATTCCTAAACACCAGAGACCTCCCAGACACACACATAAGCATGCTACACATTCCTCTGCAGAACACAGAAACATACCTAAACACCAGAGACCTCCCAAACACAAACACAAGCATGCTACACATTCCTCTGCAGAACACAGAAACATACCTAAACACCAGAGACCTCCCAAACACAAACATATTACACATAATACTTCCTCCGCAGAACACAGAAACATACCTAAACACCAGAGACCTCCCAAACACAAACACAAACACAAGCATGCTACACATAATACTTCCTCCACAGAACACAGAAACATACCTAAACACCAGAGACCTCCCAAACACAAACACAAGCATGCTACACATAATACTTCCTCCGCAGAACACAGAAACATACCTAAACACCAGAGACCTCCCAAACACAAGCATGCTACACATAATACGTCCTCTGCAGAACACAGAAACATACCTAAACACCAGAGACCTCCCAAACACAAAAACAAGCATGCTACACATAATACTTCCTCTGCAGAACACAATACATATAATAGCTCTTGCACCAGTGTCTCGCTTGTCAAGCTTTTAAGGCAAACAACAAAACCAAACATATTAGTCATAGGTGAGTCCATTGTGAGACACACAGATGTCCCTCTCATCATGTTGGATAAGGAAAAGGTCATGGTCAGCTGTCTATCAGGTGCCAGGATATGCCATATCACATGCACTCAAGTCTCTCAATGACAGGTACTGTTATGACTCCGTCATAGTCCATTTTGGTGTGAATGACTTGAAACGTACCTCTCTGGACTATATGAAGAGTGACATGACTGATCTCTCAAACTATGTGTATTAGGCTGGTATGTCTCTAGCCTTAAGCAGCATTTTACCTTCACCTAGGATGATGCCTCAATACAAACAGAAAATGACTGACTTCAATAATTGGCTTAGTTTCTGGTGTCATTCTAAGGGGATCCAGTATCTTTCAGCCTGGGATGGCATGATCGACAGACCTTGATGCTTTGCCAGAGATAGTCTTCATCTGTCACCCTTGGGATTTCGGCTACTGGCTAAGGCACTTGCCATCCCCATAGTGCCTTTTTTAGGCAGTGTCTCAAGGACAAAATTCCCAACGTAAAAACTCCATCTAAAAACAACCTCAAGTTTATGCTGCTAAATGCTAGGAGTCTTAACATGAAACTGCACTCACTGGAAGCAGTCCTCACCTTGGAAGATGCAGATATTTATGCAGTCACATAGACCTGGTTCAAGGCTGTGGAGACTAACTCAGCCATACCGGGTTATACCTCCTTCCACATGTTCAGACCACAAACTGATGGTGTGAAAACTAAAGGAGACAGTGTATCAATATTCATTAAAGATAAATACACCTCCACATTGGTTAACCTGTATGATTCCCTGGAGATACTTCAGGTGCAATTAACTGTTGGTAGGACATCTATTCAAGTCATTACCAGCTACAGGACTCCCTCCATGAATCAGGACACCCACTCTGCCTGTTTGGATCTACTTAAGTATATTGAGATACATCCAAACACCATGATTTTGGGTGATATTAACTACCCATCCATTGACTGAATAAATTACTCATGCTCAAACTCACTTGCCCAATGGTTCCTCAACTTTGTTACCTCCAATGCCCTGGAGCAGCTGGTTGACACCCCCACAAGGGGTGCCAACATCCTGGATCTGGTGCTTACCAATATGGGGGGACCACTGTAGCATTCCCACTGTGGTGAGATCTGACCACAAATCTGTCTCATTTGAAGTAACTATCACACCTGACCCCCCCTCCCCCAGCAACAACCTAACTAAAAAAACTTCTCCAAAGCAGATTATAACCTCTTCACTATGGTATAAATAGCTTCATTGCATCTCCCCCAGATGGAACTGGCAACTATACTGAGTAATGCACCAATGCTTTATACAAACACCTGTGTAACTGCATCGACTTGGCCATACCTGATAGGACCAAAACAAGCTCCTCAAAGAAAAGCAAACCTGCCTGGTGGGCAACTGCCATTAACAGGATTTACAATAAGAGGAAGAAATTGCTATCTAAGAGTAACAGGGAGCAAGCCCTAAACTGGAAACACTCCCTCCTCAACTTAAACAAGTGAATAAGTCCTCCAAAGCAAACTATGAATTCAAATTAGCTTCCTCAACTAAAGACAGCCAAAAGGCATTCTTTAGTTACATCCATAACCTAAAAGGAAAGGCCCAGATCTGTGCCAAAGTGGTAGTTAATGACACCACATATACACTGAGCCTGTGGACATAGCTAACCTGTTGACTGACAGGTTCAGTGAAAACTTCACTCCTCTGTCCCTGCCACATGTACACCATGACATCCCTATCACCTATTCCCTACCTTGTATCTCTAAAGAGCAGATCATAAATGCCCTCTGTATGGCCAAAAACACAGTATCTGTGGGACCTAATAACATCCCAGGCTGCATCCTACTTGGGCTCCAGCAATAATTAGCAGCACCATTGGGTACTCTTTTCAATCATAGTCTAAGCACCTGAATTGTACATGGCCACCAATATTCCCTTGCACAAAGATGGTGCTTCCACTGACCCTGGGAACTACCTGACTAGCTTTATCTGCAAGACTATAATGTAAACACCAATCCCAAACTTCAAAACAAGCAAGATAGAGCACTCCAGGATCCACGCAATAATGTTTTATTGAGCGCTTTCGCCTTGGCTACACATGTTTTTAAAAATGAGGGCCATAATTTTAAATTTATTATATTAGAGCAAGTGGCAGTGGGAGATAGAGGTGGACCATTGAACGATTTTTAGAACTGCAAGAATTAAGGTGGTAGATGAGAACTAATGCCACTGAACAACCAGGTCTTAATTGTACTATATCTATAAGTTCTATTCTTAGGCTTAGGGCAGAAGGGTAATGTAATTATGCAATTATTCACTGTTTAAAGAATTTTATATACTTTCTACTATTTTGTATATGCATACATTCTTTTCTATTTGCACATGAAATTACATATATTTATATATTTTTGTAAAACATTGTCTTTTGATGTTGATACACTCAGTGTGTATATGTGTATATAAATACGGTTTTTACTATTTGGTTTTACATCTATGTTAAGTTTAGGTAATATGCCTTTTTTACGCACATATTTTTTAATTGTCAATTAAGATTTGTTCAATTGGTTTACTATTTAAGTTGAGTCAGGTGTGATGATTTTTTGTACTGTTTGGTTATTCTGAAGAAGTTTTTTACTTGAAAAGATGAAAGCGCTCAATAAAACATTATTTTGTGGATCCTGGAGTGCTCTATCCTGCTTATCTGCAAGACCATGGAGCAAATCATCATGGACCTTATCAGCAAAGATATAGGTAATCTCCAAACACTTGACCCTACTCGGTTTGGATTTATCAAAAGGAGATCATGCCTGTTAAACCTGGTGGACTTCTTCGAGACAGTCATCAAGGCACTGGATGAGGGGAAATCTGTGCATACAGCTTCTTAGACTTAGCCAAGATGTTTGACACTGTCCCCCATTCAGGCATCATTGACAAACTCACCCAGCTAGGTATCAACCATTATATCATTAGATGGGTCACTAACTGGCTCATTAATAGAACCCATAAAATCAAATTAGGACAATCCACCTCCAACAGCAGACCTGTAACCAGTGGTGTTCCACAGGGATCAGTTCTGGGACCTCTACTGTTTGGAATCTACTTCTCCGAAGTACAAGCAAAAACTAAAGGTCTGTGGCTGACAAAGTTTCCTGATGACTGCAAACTGGGAGTGGTCATAGAATCTCCAAATGATGTCAACATCCTACAAGAGGGTCTTACACAAACAAATGATTTGTGCCAGAGTCATGGCCTTAAAATTAATGCAAAAAAAGTATTATCATCCCTTTCAGTAAGGGCAATGTTCCTGTTAACTACCACATCAATAGTAATGCCTTAAGTATGCACTCAGTGATGAGAGACCTGGGCACATAGGATGACAGCAACCTTACCTTTGACCACCATGTCTCCACAGTGGTAAGAAGGGCACTCTATATGGCTCATCTCAGTATTGTCTCCAGAAAAAAAGAAGTTACTTTTCCGTCATCAGACCAATAATTGAGTACAGCACCCTTTCTAGTATGTACCTTTTCAGGCACCTGCAGAAATTGGAGAGACCACAAAGGTTCCTCACAAGGAAACTTCAAGGTCATCAGCATCTGTCCTATGTAGATCATTTGAAATCACTGTCACTTTATTCTGTTTCATACAGACTATTCAGACGCAATCTCTGCCTTGCATACAAGGCAATATCTGACCCCGCTTTATTGGAAATGCTGCATCTCCATAAGTCAAACAGTATACGGATTGCTCACTCTAAAGACCTTAACCTGGTATGTGACATTACTAGAACCTGCTGGAGAGACAGATTTGTCTCCCAGAGGTTACCATACCGTTGGAACAGGCTCCCACATCATGTCAAACAGAGAACCACATTGGCCTTCTTCAAACGCAATCTGGACGATTGGATGGGTAACCATAAATTCACCTCAGGGGTTCCACCTGTGTCCCTCTTGGACTGGGGCAGTAGGTGCTGATTGTGGAAATAAGGGTAAAACTTAGCTAGGCTTGTAAGGGCCCTAGGGCCATTAGCCTAGTAACTTTCTGTGATCTTAAGATCCTATGACACCCATCATAAATGCACACCTACTCATGGAGGAATGCTATAATGAGGCACAAGCTCAAACAGGAAATATCATAGAGCATGTGTTTGAGCTTTTGAAGTCATTATTTTAGTGCCTAGATACATCGGGGGGGGGGGGGGGCTCTTCAGTATGATCCCCATACTTGTGCCAAAATTATTACAGTCTGTGTTATACCACACAATATCATACTGTGGAAATAGTTGCAGCAGTAACACCAAGGGATAGGAGGACACATTTCAACACTACTGCTAGGGTCACCACAGCCACATGCAAGTGAAGAGACAGAGGGGGATCCACCAGCTGCTGTGGGTGTAGCTAGACATAGGCATGCACAATGTGCCCTCACACTGATCAACAGGCAATAGATAATGCACATGCTGACCGCCTAAGGGGTACACTTTTCATCCTATGTACATACATAGAGTACAATTGATGCCAGGTAGCTCTCACAGCCTTTACTTACCCATGTAATGGCTGTATATTGCTCATATCAGACAGTCAGCCCTGAATGGCAACAGTTGTAACTGAAGGACAGTCAATGTAAGTGTGGAACCTGTACTAGAAATATAAATGCGTAAGAACATGAATGAATGACAGATACCTGCAAAGTGGTACTTGTAAATGCAGCTAAGTAGAATGCGTGTGTGTGAATTGTCCAGCAATGCCATCAAATATCTGACATGACTGATATCTGTAATGTATACTTATGTAGTTTATCAAATAACCTGGTCCATGCAACTGGAATACCCGCTATAGAAAAAGCATTCCAAAAAGTGTACTTATTCCTACACTCCCATAAGTGTAGCAATAAGCATGATTGAAAGTCTCTGCTCCTTCAAGTTCCTGAATTATATGGTTACCTTTTAGTGTAGATTCAGCCCTGTCCACACTGTGAAGATGAAAATGAAGTGTGAACTCATTAGAATTGCTGAATACCAAACTTCTGACTTCATGCAGCAGATTTAAACAGAGTGTAGCCTCTACACCACTGTTAGGTGCTAATGGCTTGTAACTGTGAATGATTACTCTGACTGAAGCAAAACACAGAAGTGGGTGTGTTAGTGAGGATGCACTTACAAAGTGAGGAACTAACTGTGGTGAGATTTTAAACTAAAACAAACATCACGTGTATATTTCCTTGGTATTATAGGACAGTTTCCTGCTTTTGGTGAAAACTGCTGTTCATTGTCATATATTTGTATCACACCTTGAAAGAAAAATGACAGAATATGCACTAGAGACTGCATGTGTGATAGTAAAGCAGAGATAAGGGAAAGATTTCCAAAATGCAAAGAGATGACAGAGCTGCAGTTTTGCAAACATATGCATAAATATTGTGTGATAACTCATTCCACTAAATATGTTATCTACACATTTAAAATTGACTGAGAATGTCTAACTATATGAATTGTTTAATACTGGTTATGAAATGTGAATTGGTTGTATGCACATGATTGGAGGGGTATTGCAAAGCCCTGTCTGTGGCAAAGACAGATAACCCAATACAACTATGTCGTGCAAGTACAATAGGCTGATGGCTCAAATCCAGAGCTGGCTAATTGTTTAACCTTTGTCTCCCTTTTTACTTTTTTTTTTTTTTTTTTTTTTTTGCTTTTACCATGCGTGGCAGGAGCGTAGTGCAGATACTGTTCACAGCTTAAGGAAAAAGTGAAAATTTTAATTTGTCACCTTATAAAATGAAAACATGTTTAGCGGCATTGCAGCATTGCATGGCAGTGAGCAGCATGGATGGCAATGACTGCAGAAATTCCACCTCTTACTTGACTGTGTCTGTGGCACAAGGTGTAAATACGTGGAGGTAAAAAAGAGAGGACATAGGTAAAATGAGGATGGAGTTCACCAACAGTTATTTTTACTGAGGAAGGGTCATAATGAATATTTACATAAATTGGCTATTGCCTTTTACATTTGCATGTTGCCTAACTATGTGGAAACAGTGTTCACTACTCTACATACCTGACCCTCACATCCCTAGATTTTTAAGGAAAAAAAGTGAAAATTTTAATTTGGATCACCTTCCTACACACAAAGAAACTCAGTAGGGATGCATGGACATTAGCAATCTGGACAGTACTGAGTGTGGAAACTATACCTGCTGCCTAGCTTTACCTGTGGCACCAGGTGTAAGTGCAGTGAGTTCATGATCAGAACACAGGTGAGCCAAGGCCCACATCCAGGACATTTCACTTTTTAGTAAAAGTGTTCCACTGTAAATTTTCACAAAACTTTGATTCTAAATGTAATACTACATACCAGTAAGCATGTATAGCAGGTTGATTGACCGAAAGGTATCATTATTGCTTGCAAGCACATACTTTTGTAGATATCATATGTATTATGTGTATAGTTTAGCATGACAATGATGATTATGTGCAAAAAATGCAGTTACATATCTCTGATGGATAAATAGTTTACTGACAATCATTTACACCCCTCCCATAATGCAACAATAACTATAAAACAGAATACATTAAGGTATATCTCATAGTTCCAAACTCTATTACTAAAGTCATGCAAGTTTGCTATTTCCAGTATATTGTCAGACATTAGTTCTGAATCACAGCTGAGAAGGCTTAAACCAGAACCTTTTAATGTCACACAAATACAGGCTTAGTTGAAGTATAGTACCAGTTACTCTTTAAGCTGTATATCTGCAATGACAATGGTTGACAAACACTTCTTCTATGGCAATAAAGAATAATCACCTATGTTGAAATGTACGTATTCTCTTTCACATAAGGTTGAATCTCACATTGTGCAAATTACTTTCAACAGCGTTAAAGTCCCCATAAAAATGTGCCATGTCATCCCATTGATCCTTCCAAAGTCATGGCTTAAAAGCCAAGTCATTTATCATTTCCATGTCGACCAATAGGCAGTGTGACCAGGTATAGCAGCATACATGCCTGGATGGTGCAGTGGTGCAGCAGTTGCGTTATCACCTCACAAAAAGAGGTTCTCTAGTTTGATTCTTGGCTGGGGTGCCTTCTGTGTGGAGTCTGTATGTCCTCCCTGCGTTCATGTGGGTTTCCTCTGGGTGCTCCAGTTTCCTCCCACTTTACAAAGACATGCATCTAGAGCATTTCTCCCTGGGCCTCTGCTGAAGATTGGTTCATTCCAAGTCAGACTTCCCTGGTATACAAATGTTTAAAAAAATGGCACATCATCATTGCTGTTTCATAAACTCACGTCCACTTTGTTTGGCAATGTTTCTCCTTGCTTACCATTGTGCAAATACAGTTGGCATGGATGTATATGTTTGTGCACTGGTCGTAAAATGTGATACCACAATTTGGCAGGAAACCATTGCAACTGTTGTTGGAGGACCGTCACAGACATGGCAGGAGATAGGAAGGATAGTGTTAAATTCAGGGTACAGAGGGTGTGCAGGAGTCAAAAATGCTTGTTACACTCCTCATGAAGTGCTACAGCCAGAGGCTGCTGCAGCAGGGGGGACTATACCAGGTGTCAGTGCAAAGTTGAGGCTTGGTACAGCCTAGCCAAGGCTGTTGCTAGTGAGACTGGCATACCACACACTGGGGAGCAGTGTAGACATGACTACATTGACCTTAAGCAGTACAAGCAGGCACAACTTGATTAGTGGCTGGATGAGTTTTTAACTACTAACACCCCTGAGTTGTGTAAGTATACAGAGCAAGCAACTTGAAACGATAGGCAATGATGTAGATAGCCAAGACTGGTATATATAATGCTTTCATGTTTCTTTTTCTCTTTTACAGCTGTACAGGAAATCACAGTGAACAGGGAGGCACATGCTGACAGACTGGCATGACTCAGAGAGGCAAGAGGTATGTCTGCAGCACAACTGACCCTGATTGTAGCAAATATTGTGATTCCATAGATCAGTATCAACTTCAGCATGCATAGCATAACTGTAACATCAAGCATGCATGCATGTTTTATTCTGTAGCTCTTGGTAATTGTATTGGGCAGCTCTAATAGCATATTCAGATTATGTGGGGTCAATTCCCACAAGTAACCTATAGATTAACATTCAACAAGAATCATTTTTAAATTTGAAATGCAGCAATATTGGCTTTAATGACATGCTGTTAAGCGAATCAGTACTATCTTTAAAACCATATATGGAATATATGAATATTTCAAGGATTACTTGTAACAATTCACAGTCATTTTTTGGATTGTGAAAACTCTATAGCTAGTATAATAATAAAAGTATATTTATTGCATTAAAGCATGAATGTGAGTTATTGTAGTTCTAATCATCTTTTTTCTTTATTGTCTCACCCCACCCCTTAGCTCTCTTTTTTTTTGGGGGGGTGTACCTGGAATCACATCATCCTGATGTCATACCTTTCTGCCAACAGACCAAATGCATTTCAGCACAGGGAGGTGGGCCAACCACAATGGCTTGGCCTGCCAATCCTCCACTGGCTGCTACACCAACCCCCCAGCACCTCTGGGATGCAACCTGGCAGTACTGCCTCCACAACCCCTGCCCTACCTGGTCCATCCTCATCAAGTAATATTGCCCTGACAGATGGTGCAATTGTACCCTCTGGAAGTACTGGTAGAGGTGGTGATGTCACCTGCCAGAAGCTGCCATAGTTGGTGCACAATCAAATGCAGACTGGTCTTGGTGCCAGCATCAGCTCACTGGAGAAGTTGCTCATTAAAATAGAAAAGAGACTCCCACATCAAGCAGTCTCACAGGCAACTAATGAAGGGGATAATGATGACAGTTCTGAGGGTGAGGACTAGACACTGTTCCCACGCTTGATGGTCATGTACCACCGATGTTCCCTACCTAATCCCATTCATGGTGTTCCCCAACCTTTTTGTGTCCATCACCATCCCAATGTCTGTCTTGTATGTCCTATTTGTCTGCATCTGCTTCCTCACCTACCCCACATACCTGACCCTCACATCCCTACGTCCCTTCCCCAACATTCCTCACTTTTTGAAATTCAAAAAAAAATGGGCACCTGTCCCATAGAAAATGTATCCCATACACAGCTTTTCTCTTTGCGTACATGTTTTCTCAGCACCCTTGATTTGGCCCAGTTGGCTATACAACTTCATTGTGTTGTCACCCATTCCTGTTGAGGTTTCAGTCAAAATTTATCAACTTTTGTCTACATGTGCACATTACTGTGTTGAAGAAGTGGATACCTATGGTTCTTTCTTAATTCCCTCCTGCAAATTCCTGTATTGCTTCCACTTTATTCTTCCTTCTGTCTGCCACCCCATCTCACCACTTTCCTATTATCTGCATTTTCACATGTTTAATGTGGTCAAAAATAGAATCACACACAACAAACTTGATCAGAAATGGTCCATAAAAAAGCCTTCACTATTTTTCCTCTGAATTTGTGTGGAGTTTGGCATCGTGCACCAAAACTGAGTGGCAGTGAATGGCTGGTCATATTCTATGACAAACCTAGTGAGTTTTTGCCATTGACCATACTCATCTGGTTATCACCATGCAATGCTGCTTAATCTCACTGTGTTACAGGAACACATAGTTAAAGCAGATTAAACGCACTACTTTGAAACAGTCTGACAGTTCTTTAGACTGCTGGATGTAACAAAGTGCAACTTCCGTTGTGGAATGTTGACATAAATCACTTGACTGAAGATTCTTTTTGCAAATAGCATCAAGGGATCAATTCCAGATGCATCTCACATCATTTCTTAGTCTGATATTATGTCTATGATATGTTTAATCACCCACATCTTAACATTTGCCACACGTATCAGTTTTCATAGACGTATTTTGAACACTGGTCAAAAAAGAGAATTTAAAGTGACATCCATCCCCACAACTATAAGGTATTTATACAACCTTGTTCTGCTTGTCATAATCCTGTTGTCCCCCTCCTAGCACTTCTTTACTCCTGTATCAGTCATTTCATGCTACAGGGCATGGCAGGTTATAATAAGAGCACACCAAAAACATGTCCATGAATGTTTCATTACACCAAACATTGTTATGTGTATCTCCATCTCTTTGTATTCAGCCCTTCACTCCCATCCCTCTTTACGTTTGTGTATCTATTAAGATGAAGGATTCAAAGGTCATACGAACATGTTACCTTCATTCAATAGGTTATCAGTGCTCCTGTAGTCTGCAAGGTTTAAAAATGTGCTGAAGGATTCCCTTTGTGTCATGTTCAGGTGATGATCAGATGTATAAAAGTACGTTTGTATGTTGTCATGGCTTATAACCCAACAGTAGGGGATGCTGTTAAGGAGTGTTTTCAGAGGTCTCTTTCCTGTGTATCTATTGCCTATCCATCCGTCTACCCCTTCTCCTACATAAGTATGATAGGGTCTATATTAGAACACTGAACATTTAAAATGTCGAGTGTTCTAATATCGACCCATTTTCAGCGAACTCTGAAAATATTGAAGAAACAGAAAAACAAATTTTTTCCTAGGGAAAGAATTCGGTTGTCCATTTCTGTTGCTTTGGTATTTTCAGTGTTCTGGTGGAAAGTTACGGGTCGGGTTTAGATAAGTGTGCGATTGAGTGCGGGTTAGGTGAGTTAGGGTTATGGTGCAGGTTAGGTAAGTGTGCGATTGTGTGGACATGAGGGTTAGGGCGGGGTAGGTGAGTTCGGGTTAGGGCGCAGGTGAGGTGTGTGTGCGATAGTGTCTGACCTTAGGGTTAGGGTTTGGGTTAAGGTAAGTGGATAGTTAGTGGCGTGTGTATAGTTTAGTGTAGGGTTAGGTGTAAGAGTTTAGGTGTATGTGTGTGGATTGCTGTCTGTTTGGTGTGCTTGTGTTCTGTGTATGTGGTTTGGAACAGCAAATTTTTTCCCTAGGAAAAAAGTTGTTGTTCTGAATGTTCGATGTTTAGTATTTTCGATTGGTAGGGTTCGATATTAGAACACTCGACATTTTGAATGTTCAGTGTTCTAATATAGACCCATATGATACATTGTTTCTGTTGTCACTCCATCTGTGTACTCCTTCTCCTACATAAGTATGATACATTGTATCTGTTGTCTATCCATCCATCTACTCCTTCTCCTATATAAGTATGATACATTGTGTCTGTTGTCTCTCCATCTGTGTACTCCTTCTCCTACATAAGTATGATACATTGTATCTGTTGTCTATCCATCCATCTACTCCTTCTCCTATATAAGTATGATACATTGTGTCTGTTGTCTCTTCATCTGTGTACTCCTTCTCCTACATAAGTATTATACATTGTATCTGTTGTCTATCCATCCATCTACTCCTTCTCCTATATAAGTATGATACACTGTGTCTGTTGTCTCTCCATCTGTGTACTCCTTCTCCTACATAAGTATGATACATTGTATCTGTTGTCTATCCATCCATCTACTCCTTCTCCTATATAAGTATGATACATTGTGTCTGTTGTCTCTCCATCTGTCTACTCCTTCTCCTACATAAGTATGATACATTATATCTGTTTCTATTCATCTATCTACTTTCTCCTATATAAGTATGATACATTGTATCTGTTGTCTATCCATCTGTCTACCCTTCTCTTATATAAGTATGGTACGTCTGCCTATCAAGTAAACTGTAAGGTGGGCCACAATTGAAATAACTGTCAAAAATCAATTTCCACATGGCACCATTATATTTCAGATGTCCCACATCTTCTTCAAACAGATGTACAGTAAACGTTTAGTTAACCGGCACCCATGGGGATTGGTAAATACCAGATAACTGTAGTTTCTGGTTGCTTGAGAGTTACTATTAAAAATAGGCCTGACTAATACTGTACCCTATACTATTTGTATGGTTTGACTTATTCTTAGGTTGGCGAGAGCGGGAATTTATTCCTATATTCCTTTTTAAAACTCTAAAACTCTAAAAACATAAGGTATGTTTCTGTGGGGGGCGGGGGGGGGTGGGGACAGAAGGTGCAGCATATGAAAATTGTACTGTATTTCTTTGATTTTTTTTTTCTGGTTGCTTGAGAGTGCTGGTTGCCTGAGTTCCAGTTAACTGAGAGTTTACTGTATATGGATGTATTAAATATTATCACTCTATATCTCCTCTTTCCTTATCTCATGCAATTCATGCTACAGAGCAAGACATACACATGATACCAGCACACCATTAACATGTTTATGAATGTGCCAGGGCAGTACCTCCTATGTCCTCTGCAGCCCTGTGCCTGTTATCACCTCCTCTGTTGCATCAGAATATACTGTAGTATCTTTAATCAGATGATTGATGAAATGTTCAGCTAGTATGATGTGGAAACTATCCTTACTATGAAGAAGGGTACTGCACAAACTTTTCAGAATATCTGGGCCTACACAAATGGTTAGCATATCTGCTGCATCTTACTAATCATTTCAAAAGATGTACCATCCCTTGTCATTTATAGAAAGCTGTACACACAATTAACTTGAGATTTGCAATGAAGCCTGCAAAACAGCTACTAGTTGTATTGAGGAAGGCATTACTGATACAATTTGGGGAAGCCACATACTTTAGTGTAATAATTGATGGTAACATTTGCAATCCTGATCACATTTACTTAGCTAATGACATCCTGACACCATTTGTAAAACAAGAAAATTATCTGGGTTTGAACTCTGGTGCATCTGTGTTCTGACCAACAGAGAAAGCTAGACTGCAATTGTATTTTCCCCACTCAGTACTGTCCAGAGTGCTGACATCCACACATTGCCTTTGAGCCTGTTGTGTTAAGGAAGGCGTACTGTATTACGTTTCACTTTTTCCTTAAGCAGAGAACTGTTTGCTCAGTGCTTAACATTGCACAAACTGTGACGGCAAGGCCAACAGTTATTTATGGAATAAAACTTTGGCCAATATATTGCAAAGATATACTACAGCATGCATATCATACTAGCTGTCAACAATTTCTCCCATAACATATCTTGGAAGCCTGAAACATGAAACATTAGCAACAAACAGATGTATTTTGCAGTTAACCCCAACATGGTAAGTTACTGTATATCCCTATTTGTGCACAGTTTGGCAATGAACACCAGTGGATGCTGCTACTTCACAAGTCCAAGTTCAATTCCTCAAATTCAAATAATGCATGTTCTAACACTTTGCCATCATCCACGTAAATTAGCCTGTCTGCGATGAACTTTGTGAAGTGGCGTATAGTATGTCTAACCCTCTTTACTGGGCTGTAATTATACAATACATGGAAATGCATTCAAAAACAGAAGAGAAGGGCAGTGACATGCGTGTTTGACTGAACACATACTTTCTGATATTCATATGTGTCCTGCAGCAATGTACTTGTTACATATGTTTCAGACAATGTTCATTGCTATTACATGTGGCAAACGCATGCAATACATAGCTTTGTGTAGGGAATCCACTCATAATTCTGTGTTATTTTAAGTGTTGTTATCTGTGTGGCTGATACCTACATCAGCAAGGGTTGTTTTAGTCAAGTGCATCACATTTGGCATAATGAGCTCCCACACATCTGAACGCCATACAAAACTATTTTTTGGGATGCATGCCATTTAAGATATGACGGAGCAGACTTCCTTTAAAGGTGTTCTCCTAAATGCTTGTATGATATGTCTTTCTGTGTTGTACCCAGTAAATACACAGCTCAGTGACAACATTGATGGCATGGGTTTAATTCTTGCAGGTGGGGATTGTGGCTTATGTGTCATGCAAACCTGTCACCTGGCCAGGACTGCCCCTGATTTCAACTCCAGATTTAACACTGTCCCTCTTAACTCCTCCAAAAAGTGGTCATTTTGGGGAAGGGATAGTGAATTCACCTTATAGACAATCATTACAGTTGTACACGTCTGTTACTGCAGAACATGTACAATAAGCTACAATCATAAATGCTGTCAGTGCCACAGATTAATGGTCAAAATATTTCTAAAGTGTCCATGATTGCGCCTGTTTTTGTCTATATTTGTCCAGGAGTCTGTTTCTATGTGTCCCTGATTGGTTGAGAGCTGTGGTGACATGTCAGTCATATTCAAGTAAGTCACTTTGCATATCCTCACACTATGCACATACCCCTCATTGGCTATACCATCCTTGGACAAATGTCCTCTCCAGTGAGCATGTCAGTGATGCTTATGTCACAACCATTCAGCTCCATTGACGTGTAACCTTGTGTTACCCTCACATATATACTATCATATGTGTTGATATACTCGCACAGGAGGTGTAAACAACAGTATATAATGTGCTATCTACATATGTACATAATGTTACAATACTGACTTGTACTGGAAGTGTACAGACAATAACATATCCTATCGTGCAGACATTTCTATATTTCCCATGCCCTCTTCCTCTTTATTCATTCCCATCATTCATGTCTGTGCCCATTTTCAGCAGCACACTTTCCCTGCCCAATGTACAGTTCCTTGTATTTGCCCTTGCTGTTTATCCCCCTCCATTATTTTATGCTGCAAATAATTGTTGCAGTGTACATTGCACTCAGTACACTTTTCTTTACTGTGTTATTACTGCTGCTATTGCTGTATTTCACCCCCGGTAGTCATTACCCGCTCAAACTCACAAAACAGGTTTGCTCAAAACTTGAGTGCTTCTTGCTTCTGTGTTCATGCTGCTCTGCATAGTTTTCTGGCAGCAGCACTGTTGCCGCCCATGAAACCGTGCTTGTACTCGCGTAAGCTCAATAGGCAGCATGAATATGCGATTAGCGCTGCTGCTCATCATTCTAACATGTGACGCCTACATGGAGTTTATTGAATTCCTGGGGTGGTCTTTGTGAAATCCTGGTTGACAGTGAGGAATTACTATTTTTGCATTTCTCAACATCACCTATTTTATCTTGTGTCTTGCAAATACCTAAAACCTTTAAAATATGACTGTTATGTGAGGTCTTAATATGTTTACACATGCATTATCTAAATGAAAGAATTAAATGTCATACAAATATACTCTTGTAAGATCATCTAAGAAGTGAGTTATCTTGCCAGCTTATATAAAAGCTCCTGCACCAGTATGTTACCAAACAGACTGAAATACTTGTTTAATATGTAAAAAAAAATCTTTGAAACTATTAACATCCACTCATCCTAGAATGAGTACAACCACTGCTTTTATGATTAATACTCATACACCATAGCATGTATTTAAAGGTGCCATACATAAGTGTGTTTAGCACATCCATACATCTAATCTTAACACCTATATTTTTTATTTAATTTATAGACAATGTATGAGTGATCACCTACTAAGTTTCTAATATTTTTCTTTAATGAGGCTGCTCCAGTACTGGCTATTATTTTATGTAATTGTAAATCATTCCCAGATTTCATAGCATACATACATTTGTTTTATTCATCTTTACTCACATTACCTATACAGGTATCCAAATATCTAATTTCTTCATTATTATAAACCTCCAGATGAAAAGTGAGTGACTGATCATTGTGGTTGTACACCGAATTTACTTTCTTGCTGATACTGCGCCACATTCATAGAAATTGCCCTTTAGGACTGTTATTCTTTACATTTCTAGAATGGCTACTTGAATAATAGCATTTTCCCTAATGGTTTATGATAAAAACAAGTTAGGTATCCAAAGTTATTGTGTGAACAGGTGCATGTAAAATGGCTAATAATACACATTAGGCTAAAATTCAAAATACAGACCTGATGGTTTCCTCTAAAATATCACATGGCAGATGCAGAAAAAGTTAAAATTTAGATCACTCGTAGTTCCATCACACTACCAGTCTTGTGACATTGCTGCCAAATAAAAATAAATTAATTTACTTTAGTTGGTGTCACTCAAGCTTTAAGTGGCACTTACTATGAGTTCAGACATCAACCAGTCAGGACTGGAGGTATCTGTAAGGTTTAATTTTTCTTTCACAATTTGTGCAAAATGCACCTTGATTAAAAGCATCTATCAGCTGTCTTTTTACCAGGGCAGTCTCACTTTTGGACTGAATATTTGAAAGAACAAAACTCAATAATTAGGAACTTTGGCTGCAAGAGTGTTTTAAATAATCCTGTTTATGACTGCTTTATGGTCTGAAATCCAGCTGTGTGGTTTACCACACTTGCCAGTAACAGAGTTGGAACAGGACATATTATTGTGGGACCAGTCAAAGGATCTACAGTTAGTAGGTTTCACTCATCAAAAGTGTTTTTTATCAAGAACTGAAAATGACTGAGAGTCCAAATCACATTCTGATATTTCTCCTGCTGAATTAATGATTGTATAAGCGTGGGCAAAATAAACTATGTTAAACAGAAGCGACTGTTTTCTTCACATATGAGATGTTGAAGGTATTAGCAAAGGCTAAGGGGACACAGTTCCACGTGGGGGTGCATGGAAGTTTACCTAAGGCCAAATTATTTTGACTTTTTGTATGCATGTGCTTAATTTTCAGGTAATATATGTGTTGATGATTGTTTTGTGATAAGTCACCAGGCAGAGCTTTCAATGTATGCGGTTGTGTAGCAGGAGGGCTGCGATGTGTAGGGAATCAGTTTAGATTCTCTTGGTTTGGTGTTCTAGATCCAACAGAGTCATCGCTGGATTGTGTAATAGTAAACAATCCCATCAATCCTGACACAATACACATTGGGAATGTATTAAAAATATAGTAAGCCCAGGATCGCAGTTAAAAATTAAGATGGCATTTTAATGTCATTAGGCTACGCTAATGTCCTTTTCACCACCAATATATTATAAAGGTTTACCATGTCAAATGTGCATCAATCTTAGTAAGCATAAACGGTACAAATACATTGTATAGTCATATGAAGAACCATGCAAGACACTTGGAGTATGATACAATACTTTGGTTATGACAGCTTCTTTAGAAGTTTTTTTTTTTTTTACAAGAACTATAGAAAGGCACTAGGCCTGCAGATATTACCTGATCTCTTGGTGAGTTCTATGAAGAGAGGAGTAACTTTATAAGTACTTGTTCTTTAATACACAGAGTACATTGTAGAAACCTGATCTCTTGGTGAGTTCTATGAAGGAGTACATTGTAGAAAATAACTTCTTATAAGGGTCTGCTTCTGAAAGTATCATCTGCAAGACATTTTTAACAGACAACAAAAAATAGTATAGTATAACATGAGCATTGTGGAGGAGAAATTAAATCTGGTAGCCCTTCAACAGGGGACACTTGTATGACTTAGTTGGTTCTACACAAAGGTTTATAGTGTTTATGTACTGTCTCAGAGAGAGAGAGGATGTGAAACATGACAATGTTATGGGAGTGAGTCTAAATAAGGCCTTTGTACTATCACGGAGGTCAGATTTTGACTCATAGTATAATGGTAGGCAGGCAATCACTATCAAAAGACAGGTAGGCCAGGAGCTGAGTACCCTGAAGGCTTGTTCTGAAAAACCTTATTGAGACCAAGCTGTGAATTCTGTAATATGGCGGGAAATTTTTCATCACAAAATTGCTAATTATTAATCAAATCACTAGTGGTCATATAGCAGTGACTCAAGCTGCGGTTTCATCATTTTTATATATTCAAGGGAGTCTAGGTCAGACAGAAGATAAAGTGGGGCACTTGAAGGGGGAGTTGTATGAGGGTTAACTTCAAAATCCAGGTGAACGCATTAAAAAATAGACCTTGTATAATCTTCTGCCTATGGTCCTACACAGTGCACAAATATACTTTACAGTAACATGTTGCACTTAGGTGTATTAATGGCAAAACTGAAGCATATTCATACTGGAATGGTAAATTTCTCAGCAGAAGCTCCTTAATATGCTAGGTTTTAAATGCATAGAAAACAAGCAAATTCTATATTAGGATCAAATCAGTTTCTAATCAGCAATGAGTTCACCACATTCTCATTTTGTCTCTTTTTTTCCTATTCTTTATGGAATCTGTTGAATGAATACTTTTGAGAATCATCTTGCCAGGGCAGCATTTCAACATTTGTACTGTATTTTTATGTCTGTGCTGTTATTATGTGGTCAATTAACTTCAGATTGTATAAGAACAAAAATACTGCCAAACTGTATGTATTTAAGATATGTAGTTTTAATTGAATAGCCCTTTACAGAAAAAAAGAAATTGCAGCAGCTTTGCTGTTTCACTCTACTTTGCTCTCCAGTGTGGTTCTCAGCTGGGGGTGGGTGCTCAGTACAGACATTCAAGTTCCAAGTGCTGAAAAAGCACTCATGCTCATACTAAAATAGGACTTGAGGGAAGTACCTGAGGAGAGGCAATGCTGTTTGTGCTTGAACTCAAATATGAATTCAAGCAAGCAGCTGTGAGGAGGGAGTGGAGGACTTATGATTACAGAGCAGGAGGAAGATTTTAGGGTTAGGAAGCTAAAGGGAGTTTTAGGTGTCAGGGAGTGGAAAGGTAGTTTTAGGTTTGTCAGGGAGTGGAAAGGTAGTTTTATGGAGAAGGTTACTGTCAGCTGCCTGTCGGGTGCCAGGATCTGCCACATAACCCCACACACTCAGGTCACTCCACAACAAGTACAAATATGACTCTGTCATTGACCATGTTGGTGTGAATGACCTGAGATGTACCTCCCCGGACTACATGAAAAGAGACATGGAAGAGCTCTCTGATCTTGTAGCCCAGGCAGGTATGACCCTAGCCCTGAGTAGCATTCTGCCATCACCCAGAATTATACCACAGTACAAGGACAACATGATTGACTTCAACACTTGGCTAAGCTTCTGATGTAATTCTAAGGGGCTCCAGTATCTGTCTGCTTGGGATGACATGGTCGACAGACCACTATGCTTTGCCACAGATGGCCTGCACCTGTCGCCCCTGGAATTCCGGATAATGACTAAGGCTCTTGCTGCCCCTAGTGTCTTTTTTAGGCAAGGTTCAAATAACAAATTCACCACCATAACAGGAACAGGCAAGCAAAAACTGAGGGTAATGCTACTCAATGCTAGAAGTCTAAATCTCAAAATGCACTCACTCGAGGCACTCCTTAAAATGGAGAACATCGATATCTGTGCAGTGACTGAGACCTGGTTCAAGGCTCCAGATAGCACCCCTGCACTACCAGGCTATAACTCATACCACACTTTTCACCATGTAACCTGGACCGAAACACCAAAGGTGGAGGTGTGTCCATATTCATTAAGGATATCCACACCTCCAGGCTAGTTGCTCAGCATAATGCATCTGAGGTTATCCAAGTGCAACTAACTCTGGGCAAAACTGCAATCCAAATTGTAGCTTGCTACAGATCCCCCACCATGCCCCAGGATTCCCACTCCTCTTTTCTTGATGTACTGGAAAATATTAGGGTTCAACCAAACAACCTAATAATGGGCAACTTCAACTACCCCACCATTAACTGGGAAAACAACTCATGTACCAACTCCTTAGCTCAACACTTTCTGGAATTCATAAACTCCAATGCCCTGGATCAACTTATCCACACCTCCAGCAGGGGCAACAATATCCTAGACCTAGTCATTACCAACATGAGTGTTCCATACCTGAAGTCAACTCCTTGTTGGTGTGATCCGACCATAAGCTAATCACCCTTGATATCCACATCCCGCCCCCAACCCCATTAAGGAAACCACAGTAAAAAATTTCTCCAAAGCCAACTTCATGCTTCTTAAGACAGAAGTGGTGAACTTCATGACACCCATGCAGATGGACAATATAGTTACAACTGCTGAATCCTACACAAATGCACTCTATAAGCACTTACACGAGTGCATGTATCGTGCTATCCCAATCACAACCAAGATGCTATCCTCCAAAAAAGGAAGCCAGTCTGGTGGTCCCCTGCCATAAACAAACTATACAACAGAAGGAAGAAACTGTTGCAAAAGAGAGTAAAATCCCATGAGTGGAGGAGCCCCCTGGTCAGCCTCAGTAAGACACTGAGATCCCTTATAAGATCCTCCAAAGCTAGCTACGAAAACAAAATTGCCACTAATTCCAAGGACAACCACAAAGCATTCTATAGCTATGTCAAGAATCTCGATGGCAACACCCAGATCTGCTCTGAGTTACAGCACAAAGGCATGAAAATTACAGAACCAACTGATACTGCCAACATCCTGGCAGATAGGTTCAGTGCTAACTTTACCCCCCTCTCACCCCATAAAGGGTCCATATCTATACAGGAAGAATGCAGAGTCCCTGTAATCACAACTACACAGGTAAAAGCTGCACTCTCTAAAGCCAAAAACACAGCATCCGTGGGATCAGACAACATCCCAGGCTGTGTTTCACACAAACTTCAGAATGAACTAGCTCCCCACTTAAGCACCATGTTCAATAATAGCCTCACGTCAGGCTTTGTGCCCACTGAATGGCACACAGCAGCAGTTATCCCACTCCACAAAGGGGGAGTCACCACTGATCCCGGGAACTATCGACCTATTAGCCTGATGAGCCTGGTCTGCAAAGCCATGGAACGTATCATCATGGAACTCATAAACAAAGACATTGGTAACCTCCAAACTCTGGATCCCACCCAGTTCGGGTTTGTGACAGGCAGATCATGCCTCCTGAACCTGATCAATTTCTTTGAGGTAGTCACCAAAGCCATAGATGAGGGTAAGGTGGTTCACACAGCCTATCTTGACCTCGCCAAGGCTTTCAACACCATCCCCCATTCTGAAATTATAGCTAAACTCACTAAACTAGGTATAAATCCCTACATCACAAGATGGGTTGCCAACTGTCTCATTGACAGAACCCACACTGTAAAAGTTGCACACTCCAAATCTGACCTCAAAGCAGAGTGGAGTACCACAGGGTTCCATCCTGGGACCTCTCCTGCTTGGTATCTACTTCTCTGAAGTACAGGCTAACACAGAAGGCCACTGGCTAATGAAGTTCACAGATGACTGCAAACTAGAAGCCATAGTCAAGTCCCCTAATGATGTGGACATCCTACAGAAGGGCCTCGCTGAGACAGATGCCTGGTGTCAGAGCCATGGCCTCAAGCTCAATGCCAAAAAGTGCAGTGTCGTAAAAACTCTGTACCCATGAACTACCACATAGACAGCAATCTACTTAATACCGAATGCGTGATAAGAGACCTTGGGACCCAGGTGGACAGTAGTCTCTCCTTTGATAGTCACATCTCCACAGTAGTCAGAAAGTCTTTTTACGTGGCACACCTCATCATAAAAGGGTTCTCATCCAGGAAAAAAGAGGTCATTGTTCCGCTATACTCGACACTCATTAGACCCATTATAGAGTACAATGCCCCTTTTGGAATGTACCTCACAAGACATCTGCAGAAGCTGGAAAGGCCACAGAAGTCCCTCACAGAGGATTACTGGCCTCAAACAAATGCCCTATACTGACCACCTCAAAAAACTCCAGCTTTACTCCGTAGCATATCGCCTACTCTGAGGTGATCTCTGCCTAACATATAAAGCTATGTCAAACCCAGAGCTGTTGGACATGCTACACCTAAAGAAATCCCAATCCCTCCGAGCTACACGCTCTAGGGACATAAACCTTGTCACCACAATAAACAGGACATGCTGGAGGGATAGATTCTTGTCCCAGAGACTTCCCATACTCTGGAACAGGCTACCCATCTATGTCAAGCAACATTCTTCATTACCACTCTTCAAGAAAAATTTTGATGAGTGGATGGGAAATAGGAAATACACCCTGGGGATCACTTCTGTGTCTCTGCTCAACAGTGGCACAGGAAAATAACTTTCTTGGGTGGCATAAGCCAGGGAACCTTGTTGGCTAGGCTTACGTAGGCCCTTGGGCCGATAGCCTAGTGCCTACCTATGACTCTATGAACCTATGAATGTAGCACTCAGAGAACTTAGGTTTAGGGATGGGAGTTGGAGTTTTAGGTTTAGGGAGCAGGAAGGGAGTTTTAGAGGTAGGGAGTGATCGGAAAATTTACATTGATGTAGGAGACTGGAGTTTTAGATTTAGGGAGTGACTGGGGACTTTAGGAATAGGAAGAAGGTGTAGAAGTTTAGGGGAATGGAGCAAAGAATCATATAAGGAAATGGTTGGAAGTTTTAGGTTTAGGGTTTAATTTCCAGTGAGGTTGTGTAGTTTAGATGATCAGGTATTAGAAGGGTATGTAGAAATGACAGATCAGGCTAGTGGGAAGTAGAAAACTTGTTTTTTCCAGTGGGTGGCATCGAGCAGGTATATCATGAGCTAGCTACAAGCACACAAGCCCCTGCATTACACCCCCACAGGGATGGTGGCAGCTTCAGTGATACACATTTTCCCTGTTGGTTCATGTGGGTTTTTCCAGGTGCTTCAGCTTCTTCCAACACCTGAATGACATGCCACAGGCAGAATAGTAATTTTTCAAACTGTCCATACGTGTGTGTGTGTGTGTGTGTGTGTGTGTGTGTGTGTGTGTGTGTGTGTGTCCTACAGTGGGCTATCATTCCTTTCTGCATTAATTCACTTCCTTCAACTCCACTGGATCCTGTGATAGGCTTCTATTCCTCCATAACCTAAATTGGACTAAGTGGGTTAGTAAAAATAAAATGAATGAATGAATGAATGATTGAATGAATGAATGAATGAATGAATGAATGAATGAATGGCATGTATCAATATTATTTACAGAATGTATCCTTCTGATGGTAACTTTTATTGCAGCTATTTTCTCAGCTGTATGTATTGACTTTTTTCTGTTTGCTGCCTATTAACATGGCCAGAGTGAACACTTTTCTTTGGTGCAAGTAATGTTTCCCATTGCACAGAAACATAGATCTATGAATTTAAGCCAAACCTAACATGAAATATAATTGTACATATTTAGTAGTGTAATTGGAGTTCTCTAAACCATTTAGCAGCTGGAAAAGTACAAAGTTTTAAGAGACATAAACAGTCTCTTTGGACCTCGAAATGAAAAGATAAATAACTTGTAAGTAACATCACCCCCTGCACAAAAGGTTTGCTGGCCCTGTAACACAGGCAAAGCTGCAAAAAGTACGTACTGATTGTTTGTTGACCCCTACCCAAAATGATTCAATATGATGTTCTCAAAACATAACTTCTTTGTTTCAAAAAAGGAAGCAGTTATGCAGTATATGTCACACTTGGGTCATGTAAAAAATGTCTTCTCAGACCCTGAGAGAGCCATTACTCATGTTGTGCAGTTTTAGTTTCACAACTATATCTTTTTAGGTGGTCAGAATCTATGGTGAGCTCCAACAACACACATATCCTCCCAATGTGAAAGCTTTAAAACAAAAAGAAACTTCTACAAAGTCTGATTAAATCATGAACAGATGGCCTGCGCAGAGGTACAAAGTGACAATAAAGTTTTCTCCAGTTCTGTACACACTGTGCTTGATTTAATGGGAACTTCAAATAGTTCAAAGGTTTAGGAAAAGACAGCAGTAAAATGGAATTCAGAGTACAAGTGACATATAACATCACCCTCCCAGTTTGTCAGGAACAGATTTATTGTACATAACTTCTTTAAAATCTGGATTGGACTAATGTAGCAACCTTATCTTACATATGAGGTCAGGAATTGTAGTGTAGCCAAGATAATGTACACTTTTATCTTGTTGCATGAATATTGCACTGTAATATAATGTTTAATATTTTCCATAAAGTGACCAATGCTACTAAGCAAAACCTCTCTAAATCTGTATTCTTTCATGACCCATCCAGTGGGAGAAACAAACAGCATCAGTGGACAGCTGCTACCAGTAATGGGTTTAAGTACCAGTGCTGAGTGACTCCAACAGATGCACATTTAACAAATTGCCATTAACTCTCAATGAAGACACAACCAGCTGTGCTTTATTGTGTTAAATATTTTTTTTTCTTTTTTTCTAAATGCTAGGCAACCTCGAATGTGTGATCTAAAGTCAAAGCAATTATTTTTTTTTACTCAGGATCCATCTACACAAATGCTAGATTCTAAGATGTCGCCCAGAAGGTCACATGTGAGCTGCAACAGAGAAGCTCGGGTAGTGACACAAAAAAGTGTAAAGCTTTCTGAGACATGATTGGCTCCCAAGTCCTGCAGGTGCAGCCTTTCTCTGTCCTGAAGGATATTACCTAAATCTGACTGAGGAAGGCAATTAATACTAGACCTGTCATAGATGGGACCTGCACTGCAAGAATAGGAGAGGAACAATCAAAAGTTAAAATAAGAGATACAGAAGAGTGCTGCTGGGTACAGCTTGAAAAAGTGTAAAAACATAGTTTGGTTCAGAATATACAGTACACGTTTACTGTCTTACAGACACCATTCTCTGGAATGATCTACATGAGTAATAGCAACAACTATAACTGGTATGCATAAAATCTAGCTTTCATTTCTGTGGAGTAGTTACAGGCACAGGAGGCTGTCATCCACACATTTAGATGTTACAGTAAATATTTCAAAAGCACTGACTGTAATCCATGGAAGATAATATGTCTCACACTTGTACCAAGTATGTTTTAGCATCGTGAACTACATGCATCTTTAACATGATTTATTAATCAACACTTGCATCACTGGCTATTTCATACTATATAGTTAACAAAAGCCACTAATTTAAAAATGCATATAAAAAAGAAATAGAAGACTTACTTTTGGTAACAGAGTATTATTTTTTTATTTTATTTTATTTTACATTTGTTTATCGGGAAAGTCTGACTGGGCAAAATTCATTTTCAGTGGAGGCCCGGGAGAAAAGCTCTACATAGGGACATTACACAGATAAAGAAACAGGCACAAATTAAACCTTTCATAAAGAACATAGACATACAGAAAAACATATTTATACAATAGTGAGTTATATAACAGGGCATCTTAATTACAGTAATTTCAAACAAAATGGTGTAGAGGCAGTACTAGCTGAGTTGTTCAACAATTACAGTAGTACAGTTGTACAAAATATGGTGAGCACAGAGATCAGTGTTACTTCATGTGCTATGTGGCTTGCATTTAGTCGAAGAGTGTTGAAGTAATTAATTATAGGGTCGCTTATAGAGTTAGTGATGGCACTGAGGAAGCAGAGTTGTTGTACTGGAAGCATTAAGCAATGTAGTACTTCAGTTAGTGTGATGTCAGTGTACACTATCCTAACATTTTATGTTTCTATAAGCATCCAAGGTAGCAGTTCTGTGATCAAGTACTACAAATGGCAACAGTATCAGTGGCTCAAAATGTGGCACAGTTCCCTTTGATGCTAGAAGATCTGAAGGCTGTGGATTTTATTTCCACACCAAGTACATGGATTCATTTTTCCAATATTGACACTACAGTGCATCATATGGGAGGTGCCGCAGTCCTGAATATGCTGTCCCACAGATGAGCCATTAAGCTGAGATCCCAGCAGCCTCAGTGGTAACTCAGGTACATGTAAAAGATCCCATTGCACTTATCAAATAAAAAGATTAGGGGAGTGTCTTGGCCAGATTCCTCCTAGTCAGTAGGAATAAAACCTCAGGTCTCCCATGAAAAGAGGATTCTGGCCTAGTGGAACTAGCCTGGTCAACATAGTCTAAAAAGACTGCAAAGGAGTGCACAAATACAGTTAATATGATATACAGTGGGAATAACACGCCTCTTTACAGGTGATAGCACTGATCTGCAACAGGTTGGATGTAGATGGCTGGGCAGAAAAGATGAATGGGTCTTCAAAAAATTAGATCCAGGAACTCTACTCAGGCTAGAAGGAGAAGGCATTCTTTTTAGACAAGGAAATGTTGTTGTGGAATGAATGCACAGTGGAAACAGAGGATAGATAGATGAAAGGGAGTAGCTGGAAGAAGAATAAAGAGCACAGCCACTCCATGGCACAGAGACATGTAGCTCTGACTGCAGCACAGGTGACCCAGGTTCGAATAGTGATCCTGGCTCCTAAGGAGGTAGGTGGAGTTACAGGTAGAGCAGCAGGTTCCCTGGCTTGCCTGACCTGGGAGTGAAACAAATCTCATGAAGGTCATATCCACTGTTAGAGACCAGGGATTGCAGATCTGTAAAATATTTGGGTACACACTGGCATGTCCATCTGTGATTTGTTTGCGTTAATGCCACTGCACTGTTCAAGTGTGAACAGGACAAGGGTATGTCATAAAATTAAAAGAAAAATCATACTGTCTAAAATGGGTTATTAGATGAAGAGGGGCTTGGTGGTCAGGATGGGAAAGGCCAAAAAGTAGGATTAACAAAACTTGGTTAAGAAGTTGGAATCAGCAGTGGGCTGTATACCTTCTGAAGAAGGGAAGATAAATCAGGAATGTGCCAACATTACCTGGTTCTGCCCATTGCTGGGTTATTCATGCAGAAAATATAAAGGATGAAAAATACCATGTGAATGTGAGGCTAGGTTTCTTAAAATCCTCACAAATCCATAGCCTAGTAAGTACATATGAACCTACAAACAGTAGGGCAGGTTGCAAAGGCAGATTCAATAATGGAGTCATAACCAAAATCATGGAAATTACAAGTCAGACTCATCACAGATGAGCCTTCACTCCAACTAGGATAGGTTACATTGTAACATTGCTAATGGTGTCATTGTAGCAAAGAACATACCAAATCCTATGCAAGGGGGAATGCACGGTCCACACCAAGTATCAAAATCACCAAATAGACCAGCAAGGCAGAGCGGAGTTAAATATTCTTTTTATTTTTCGTACTGAAACAAACTAGTTTCGGCAAAAAATGCCTTCTTCAGTGTAGGACAGTACAATCAAGTTCCTTGTCATCATCCATTTAAATACAAACCATGAGCCAATAAGGCAGATAGGTTCATCAATATTAATGAGATGAGAAAACTTTTTTATAAAATCTTTGTAACACCACATACAAAGTGTAACACAACAGTAAAAAATATATGAAAATTAAGGACATAACAACCATTGATAAATGTGAATAAGTGAAATGAAATTTGAAATAGTGTAATGTAACATATATATGTGAAAACATATATATTTTTGACCATAATCAACTACTGCTGAACAAATATTAGTCCATACAAACAGTAATAATTTCACAAGTCTACAACCTATGTTACATTAATTCAGTTACCTAGACCCCCTATACTAAACTTAATACTGATTTAGCAAACCCATGTAGCCCGGTGTCAACAACAAGAATCAACCAAGGCAAAACAAAGATACATATATATCTTTTGCATACGCAAATATGAATGGATTCATTAGATCAAAATAGCCCAAACCCTACAACAAAGTAGGTCTAAAGGGTTACTATAATATGCACATAATCTACTATAAGTGATCATTTAGACCCGGATAAAACAAACCCCCCAGGGTTGTAATCCAATATTTTTCTTTTTGATCCAACAAACCATGCCAACCTTGTTTGTTAGTTCTATCTCCAGAAATACGATCGATGACCATGAAACTAAATTTAGCCTGTGGATGTTTGTGTGTATGCTGATATAGGGCACTAGTCTCCTTATGGTTCCTGACATCACTACGATGTTCATTCATTCTGTATCTCAATGTTCTGGAAGTTTGGCCCACATAAAATGCCCCACAATAACAAGAAGCCAGGTACACCACCCAATCGCTACTGCAATTACCAAAGATCTTTATGTTAAATATCCTACTGGTGTTACGACTAGAGAATTCTTTGGATTTGGACATATAGGAACATGAGCCACAATGACCACAGGGAAACGAACCAAAAAGTTCATCACCATGTAGTGTGAGTTGTTTGTAAATAGTACCCCCACTTGCCATATGTTTAAAATGTGACAGGTAGGAGCCTAGGGTTTTTCCTCGCTTATATGAAAATTGACATCGTGGCCCCAAAATGGTTCGCAACCTATCATTAGCCAGTAAAATATTCCAATGTTTATTGATAATGTTCCTGACCATGTTGATGTTTCTCCCATAAGTTGTGATGAACCTGATCCCAGTACCAGAAGATGACTTATTTTTGTTTTTGTATTGTAACAATTCTTCCCTCTCTATACAATTTACTCTACTTTGGGCAAACGCAATATCATGTCGGTCATATCCTCTGTTGGTGAACCTCTGGCTAAGATCCCTGCTGGCTAGTTGGTATTCCTCTTCATTCGAACTGAGACGTTTAATACGAATGAATTGAGATATCGGAATACTTCTAATGGTATGACGGGGATGTAGACTCGAGGCATGTAACAAGGTGTTATATTGTGGGTACTTGCGGAAAACTTTAGTAGACAAGGTATGATCTGGGTTCCTGTAAACAGTGACATCCAAAAAATTGATAGTATTTTTATCATAAGTCACAGAAAATTCAAGTCCCCATACATTGTCATTAAGATATTCTACAAATTCCTGCAAGTAACCCACATCCGCACGCCACACTAGCCAACAGTCATCCAGGTAACGTCTCCAGATGTCCATCTCAACCTGAAAGATGTTATGTGATGTATCATATATCATGTATTCCTCAACATAGGCCATGAAAAGGTCAGCATATATGGGAGCAAAAGATGCTCCCATAGCTGTTCCTTGTAACTGCCAATAACATTGGCCTTGGAAATACAAAACATTCTTGTTGAGAACATGTTCAGACATACAGATCAATAAGGTATTAAACCCAGGTGTGTACAGATTTGCCCTTTCCAACCAGTATTGGATAGATTGCAACCCAGCCCAATGTGGTATGCTCGTATATAATGATTTTACGTCTAAGGTGCATAAATACCAATCAGGTTCCAATTGAGTATCCCTGATTAGCTGCAAAAATTGGGTGGTGTCCTGCAATCTAGATCTTATAAGACCTAATAATGGCTTGAGATATTTTGTAAGGAAGGCCGATAAGGGTTCAGTCAAGGAGCCTATTCCAGAGACAATTGGTCTGCCAGGTGGTTTTGTTAAGGACTTGTGAATTTTAGGTAAAAGATACAATATTTGTTTAGAAGGTTCAGAAACCTTAAGTGAAGCCAAACACTTTTTATTGATAATGCCCTCCTCACAGGCTAGCTGCAGAAAAGAATCAATTTCGTCCTTGAAAACAGACGTAGGGTCTAGGGACATGTGCATATAACACTTAGCATCAGACAATTGGGTCAACCCTTCCTGTATATAGTCAGCAGTGTTCCAAACCACCACTGCACCTCCCTTATCAGCAGGGACAATAACTATATCTTTGTTGTTACATAAATTGTCCAACGCTGTCCTGTCATCCGATGTTAGATTGCCTGCTAACATAATGTGTCCTAAATTCTCAAAATGAATATCCTTCAGAATGGTATCCATGAAAATGGAAACATGTTTATTCATGGGTGGTTGGAAGGAAGACTTACCAAAACTAAAGTCCTCTGAAGGTTTTGACTTGTCATCATCAAAAAACAATTTTAAATTCAAAATCCGGCAAAATGCCTGTAAGTCTTGTACAATATGATATTCCTGACTAAAGAAGGACGGAATATAATTAAGACCCTTATTCAAGAGAGCAATCTGTTCATTAGTTAAGAGAGCTTTAGACAAATTCAACACATTCTGATTAGACTCTGGCATGACCCCTATCTCAGGAGGTTGTCCAGTAATCCCTGGAAAGAAACCTGAGTGCTTGGCCTTTCTATGCTTTCTGCCCCCCCGGTGTCCCTTGCCCCCTCTAAAGGGGAAATTTTATTTGTTTTCTTCCTGTTAGGTGAAACCCTCTCACAGGACCCCTCACCATCCGTGAGAGAAGATTCCTCCCCAGAAGTACTACATGAGGTGTCACCCTTGTTCTTCAAAATTGAACGAGGTCTTGGTGTGCTGTCGGCCTAGGGGAGCACCCTGATTGTTTGGTCTCATTTTGGCGTATATACTGCAAGCTGTTCGAAATCTTTTGGACTGCAGTAGTGATTTTGCCGGGTTCACTAATACGGGATGTTGTATTTTTATCGTCTACAGTTATAACGACGGTTAGTGTCCGGACCTGTATTGAATCAATGCAAACACGCTTATGGGATGTCCGTCTATTATGCTTGAGGACTGGAACTTCAATTTGGCGCTCCAGGATACATCCAGGTTCGTGTCGCTATTTTAAACCCTGTACATTTGGAAACTGTTCTGATTATCAGCGGGGATTCTACTGACAGTCGGGACATACTGAACTTTTGTTCTATGGTGGTAGCGACTTCTTTGAGGTGCGAACGATAACCAAGGAACTTTGGGGACTATACAACCATTAGGGCCTTATATGATATGGTGTTGTAAGTTTATGTGGTTAGTTACATCGGGGAATAATACCGTTCATTTATATGAGGGTTCTGGTGGTGCCTTGACTATTCAGTCCAGGGCCTGGAATTGGAACGACTAAATATGTTTGCAGATTTGTACTTTTGTATATTTTGCACTTTTTGAGGCTAAGTGTATGTGTATATGAACAGGTATACTATGGAGTGGTTTATGATCACCACAGTATTTTGGAGCATGTTTTAGATTCAAATACAGTATTTACATTTCCTTTATAGTTCAGGCCTTTGTGTTCCCATATGTGAGATTACAATACCCGATACTATTTGATTTGTGCGGGGTTGTAATATATACGAACTGGGCCTTAAGTGATTATTGGAAGGGTGCGACTATATTACGGCACTATTGTGCTGCCATAATCTCATATTTTTATATCTTGTTCAATATAACTCAAGGACCTTTATTGTTCAACGGTCGTTTTGAGACCAAGACTTTTCTAACCACTTGATTTGCTGGATTCAAATATAAAGCATATTGTATTTTTGCTCTTATCAAACAATAGGTAATAATCTGAACTATTGTATGTTTTTTACAATCTCATGTTTTTTTGTCTTTAGTTCAAACAAATATGACTATAGATTGGTGAGGGCAAAGCATGTATGATGATTGGGTTTACATTCTAACACCAGCTTTGGCCAACATTACATTTGAACAGCTCTTGGCTTATGGTATATTTGTCTATATATTGGATTATACCTTCTTGGCAGTTGGCTTAAATAACAATTCTGTCTATTAGGTATTTGGTATATCAAATAGGGCTGGTGGTTATCAGTCAGCATCACACTATTTGATATGGCATTACTATATGGGCTAGGCCCCATTACAGTTTAAAATTAGGATATATACAGTTAGCCTTTTTGGGGGTGTTCAACTGTTTGGGACCTGTATTATTATACTCAGTCTTTTGATATATGTAACAAAATGTTATCTGTGTATTGAGCCTTTTGGTTCTTATGTGTGATGGTGAACATGCTGTTTCAAACTTAGTGGTATTAGGTAGCGATATTGTTGGGGGTATAAAGTGTATGTTTGTTTGACCATATATTGGTGTCAATTCAGGTCCAACTTTTGTGTTCTGCAACCTTCAGATACACCTACATATATATTTTTATGTATTATTAAGAGCTATTGTTTTCTTTCGGTTATATATGCTGGCTTTTGGTAAAACACATTATACCAGGATATCGGAGACTAACCTTGTTAATACACTAATACAATATAACAAAGTATAACTATTTAGAACCTTGTAGCACTATACATATATATTGTAATCTTCATTGGATATACATATATATAGTAATCTAGGTTACTACAATTAAAGTTTATAACTTAGGTGTGGTTTACAAGAAACCCAAACATAGTTTTCCTGGTGGTATTTCTAGTAATAATATTTGTAATTCATTACATTGTAATTGTTATTTGCTTCTGGTGAAGCGGATCCCTGCTCGGTCCCCCATTCACAATAAAAATATAGTTTAATTTTTACAAATATTTTTGCTGTGATTCAATATTACTGATGTTTTATATGGTTGAGTTCAACAACTAATATTAGTTGTTACCTATACTAGTAGGTGTGTTTCAGTATTGAGTGGGATATTTTTGAATACCAAACAGGATTTTTTGATCATTTCGTTGGATTATTCAATATTTAACCTTTGGAGAGGTTTTCTTGTCTTATATATAATAATTATTATTCAACAGCTTTATATCAAACACTGAAACAAATTTTTCATGTGTAGATTAATGCTTTCTGCTCCCCTGGTGGTCCCAGTAATCTTTGTACTGGTTTTGGATAAATTCTAGTGTTCATTGGTGCGATTAGGCCTTTGGAGTATTGTTTATTGACTTCTGGGGAGTTAATATTTATATTGTGGTTTTCCTGTGTTCCAACCTATTATTGGGTGTACATTTCAAATATTATTCACAGCATGGATCTCAATAGTATTCTGTCTGGATTATGTGCTGATCGGCAGGACATAGGTGTATTTGGCATTGATAACCTGCCAAGCAATGATCCGGTCAATTCGGTTCAATCATCTTTGGTTGATTGTGATATGTTTTTTCATTCAATCACCAAAGCATTTAAAACCCTTAGATCTAATATTTGGCATCTTAAGCTATTCAGAGCATATTCGACACAGAACATGGCTCCCAGGGGACTACGTATACGTACTCAACCTCTAGTGGGGAGACCAGATGATAAATTGAACCAAGATTGGAAGGAGGCACTGCAGATGGGATCTATGACATTTGTGAATATTTTGTTACAATACTATGAAAGGACAGTAGATTCCAATATACAAGAAATTAAAACTTTATGTTCGGATGTTCAAAAGTTTGAATCATCCACGAAATATCAGGACAATATTTAAAAACTCTCCCATGATTTGATGGAACATGAGAAAACCATTAAGGAACGAAAAATTAAGAAGTTCCATCGGGATTACTCAGATTACCAACGGGGCAAACCTTTTGATTTCAGCAGATCAGTTAGATTTGTTGATACCAATCAGGTCAGGACAGGGCCTAGTCGCACCAAAAAGAGACCTCGTTCAATTTTGAAGAACAAGGGTGACACCTCATGTAGTACTTCTGGGGAGGAATCTTCTGTCACGGATGGTGAGGGGTCCTGTGAGAGGGTTTCACCTAACAGGAAGAAAACAAATAAAATTTCCCCTTTAGAGGGGGCAAGGGACACCGGGGGGGCAGAAAGCATAGAAAGGCCAAGCACTCAGGTTTCTTTCCAGGGATTACTGGACAACCTGCTGAGATAGGGGTCATGCCAGAGTCTAATCAGAATGTGTTGAATTTGTCTAAAGCTCTCTTAACTAATGAACAGATTGCTCTCTTGAATAAGGGTCTTAATTATATTCCGTCCTTCTTTAGTCAGGAATATCATATTGTACAAGACTTACAGGCATTTTGCCGGATTTTGAATTTAAAATTGTTTTTTGATGATGACAAGTCAAAACCTTCAGAGGACTTTAGTTTTGGTAAGTCTTCCTTCCAACCACCCATGAATAAACATGTTTCCATTTTCATGGATACCATTCTGAAGGATATTCATTTTGAGAATTTAGGACACATTATGTTAGCAGGCAATCTAACATCGGATGACAGGACAGCGTTGGACAATTTATGTAACAACAAAGATATAGTTATTGTCCCTGCTGATAAGGGAGGTGCAGTGGTGGTTTGGAACACTGCTGACTATATACAGGAAGGGTTGACCCAATTGTCTGATGCTAAGTGTTATATGCACATGTCCCTAGACCCTACGTCTGTTTTCAAGGACGAAATTGATTCTTTTCTGCAGCTAGCCTGTGAGGAGGGCATTATCAATAAAAAGTGTTTGGCTTCACTTAAGGTTTCTGAACCTTCTAAACAAATATTGTATCTTTTACCTAAAATTCACAAGTCCTTAACAAAACCACCTGGCAGACCAATTGTCTCTGGAATAGGCTCCTTGACTGAACCCTTATCGGCCTTCCTTACAAAATATCTCAAGCCATTATTAGGTCTTATAAGATCTAGATTGCAGGACACCACCCAATTTTTGCAGCTAATCAGGGATACTCAATTGGAACCTGATTGGTATTTATGCACCTTAGACGTAAAATCATTATATCTGAGCATACCACATTGGGCTGGGTTGCAATCTATCCAATACTGGTTAGAAAGGGCAAATCTGTACACACCTGGGTTTAATACCTTATTGATCTGTATGTCTGAACATGTTCTCAACAAGAATGTTTTGTATTTCCAAGGCCAATGTTATTGGCAGTTACAAGGAACAGCTATGGGAGCATCTTTTGCTCCCATATATGCTGACCTTTTCATGGCCTATGTTGAGGAATACATGATATATGATACATCACATAACATCTTTCAGGTTGAGATGGACATCTGGAGGCGTTACCTGGACGACTGTTGGCTAGTGTGGCGTCGGATGTGGGTTACTTGCAGGAATTTGTAGAATATCTTAATGACAATGTATGGGGACTTGAATTTTCTGTGACTTATGATAAAAATACTATCAATTTTTGGATGTCACTGTTTACAGGAACCCAGATCATACCTTGTCTACTAAAGTTTTCATAAGTACCCACAATATAACACCTTGTTACATGCCTCGAGTCTACATCCCGTCATACCATTAGAAGTATTCCGATATCTCAATTCATTCAGATTAAGCGTCTCAGTTCGAATGAAGAGGAATACCAACTAGCCAGCAGGGATCTTAGCCAGAGGTTCACCAACAGAGGATATGACCGCATGATATTGCGTTTGCCCAAAGTAGAGTAAATTGTATAGAGAGGGAAGAATTGTTACAATACAAAAACAAAAATAAGTCATCTTCTGGTACTGGGATCAGGTTCATCACAACTTATGGGAGAAACATCAACATGGTCAGGAACATTATCAATAAACATTGGAATATTTTACTGGCTAATGATAGGTTGCGAACCATTTTGGGGCCGATGTCAATTTTCATATAAGCGAGGAAAAACCCTAGGCTCCTACCTGTCACATTTTAAACATATGGCAAGTGGGGGTACTATTTACAAACAACTCACACTACATGGTGATGAACTTTTTGGTTCGTTTCCCTGTGGTCATTGTGGCTCATGTTCCTATATGTCCAAATCCAAAGAATTCTCTAGTCGTAACACCAGTAGGATATTTAACATAAAGATCTTTGGTAATTGCAGTAGCGATTGGGTGGTGTACCTGGCTTCTTGTTATTGTGGGGCATTTTATGTGGGCCAAACTTCCAGAACATTGAGATACAGAATGAATGAACATCGTAGTGATGTCAGGAACCATAAGGAGACTAGTGCCCTATATCAGCATACACACAAACATCCACAGGCTAAATTTAGTTTCATGGTCATCGATCGTATTTCTGGAGATAGAACTAACAAACAAGGTTGGCATGGTTTGTTGGATCAAAAGAAAAATATTGGATTACAACCCTGGGGGGTTTGTTTTATCCGGGTCTAAATGATCACTTATAGTAGATTATGTGCATATTATAGTAACCCTTTAGACCTACTTTGTTGTAGGGTTTGGGCTATTTTGATCTAATGAATCCATTCATATTTGCGTATGCAAAAGATATATATGTATCTTTGTTTTGCCTTGGTTGATTCTTGTTGTTGACACCGGGCTACATGGGTTTGCTAAATCAGTATTAAGTTTAGTATAGGGGGTCTAGGTAACTGAATTAATGTAACATAGGTTGTAGACTTGTGAAATTATTACTGTTTGTATGGACTAATATTTGTTCAGCAGTAGTTGATTATGGTCAAAATATATATGTTTTCACATATATATGTTACATTACACTATTTCAAATTTCATTTCACTTATTCACATTTATCAATGGTTGTTATGTCCTTAATTTTCATATATTTTTTACTGTTGTGTTACACTTTGTATGTGGTGTTACAAAGATTTTATAAAAAAGTTTTCTCATCTCATTAATATTGATGAACCTATCTGCCTTATTGGCTCATGGTTTGTATTTAAATGGATGATGACAAGGAACTTGATTGTACTGTCCTACACTGAAGAAGGCATTTTTTGCCGAAACTAGTTTGTTTCAGTACGAAAAATAAAAAGAATATTTAACTCCGCTCTGCCTTGCTGGTCTATTTGGTGATTTTGATCATTGTAGCAAAATCATGCTTTTATAGTCTGATGGAAAATGCTGCCTCAGTTGTCCCAAAAGGCTATGCTTATCCAATACACAGATGGTGAAAGTAAGGGTAGAACCTGTTAGTACAAATAAAATCCCTACTAATGTTTATTTTTTTTCAGTCATACAACTGTGTCATCCTCTAGGTTGGTCAGTGTTATATGGGCTCAGTCCTGAGGAAAGATGTTTTGTGCGATGTTCAGTATTGCACAAGCCACAGCTCTGTAAGGATGCTCATTGTTCCACAGAGCTCAGTCCTGTAGGATGTTCATTGTTACACAGAGCTCAGTCCTGTAGGATGCTCATTGTTACACAGAGCACAGTCCTGTAGGATGCTCATTGTTACACAGAGGTCAGTCTGGTAGGATGCTCATTGTTACACAGAGCTCAGTCCTGTAGGATCCTCATTGTTACACAGAGCTCAGTCTTGTAGGATGCTCATGTTACACATAGGTCAAGTCCTGTAGGATGCTCATTGTTACACAGAGCTCAGTCCCGTAGGATCCTCATTGTTACACAGAGCTCAGTCCTGTAGGATGCCCACAAAGACACAGAGCTCAGTCCTGTAGGATACTCACAGTTACACAGAGCTCAGTCCTGTAGGATGCTCATGTTACACAGAGCTCAGTCCTGTAGGATGCTCTTGTTGCACAGAGCTCAATCCTGTAGGATGTTCATTGCTACACAGACCTCAGTCCTGTAGGATGCTCATTGTTACACAGAACTCAGTTTTTTAGGACGCTCATGTTACAAAGAGGCCAGTCCTGTAGGATGCTCATGTTACACAGAGCTCAGCCCTGTAGGATGCACTTGTTGCACAGAGCTCAGTCTTGTAGGATGCTCGTTGTTACACAGAGCTCAGTCCTGTAGGATGCTCATTGTTACACAGAGATCAGTCCTGTAGGATCCTCATTGTTACACAGAGCTCAGTCCTGTAGGATGCTCATGTTACACAGAGGTCAGTCCTGTAGGATGTTCATTGTTACACAGAACTCAGTCCTGTAGGATCCTCATTGTTACATAGAACTCAGTCCTGTAGGATGCTCAGTTACACAGAGCTCGGTCCTGTAGGATATTCACAGTTACATAGAGCTCAGTCCTGTAGGATGCTCATGTTACACAGAGCTCAGTCCTGTAGGATGCTCTTGTTGCACAGAGCTCAGTCCTGTAGGATGCTCATTGTTACACAGAGCTCAGTCCTGTAGGATGCTCGTTGTTACACAGAGCTCAGTCCTGTAGGATGCTCATGTTACAAAGAGGTCAGTCCTGTAGGATGCTCATTGTTACACAGAGCTCAGTCCTGTAAGATGCTCTTGTTGCACAGAGCTCAGTCCTGTAGGATGCTCATTGTTACACAGAGTTCAGTCCTGTAAGATCCTCATTGTTATACAGAGCTCAGTCCTATAGGATGTTCATAGTTACACAGAACTCAGTCCTGTAGGATGCTCATTGTTACACAGAGCTCAGTCCTATAGGATGCTCTTTGTTACACAGAGCTCAGACTTGTAGGATGATCTTTGTTACACAGAGCTCAGTCCTGTAGGATGCTCATTGTTACACAGAGCTCAGTCCTGTAGGATGCTCATTGTTACACAGAGCTCAGTCTGTAAGATACTCATTGTTACACAGAGCTTAGTCCTGTAGGATGCTCATAGATACACAGAGCTCAGTCCTCTGGGATGTTTAGTGTTACACAGAGCTCATTTATGTGAGATGTTCAGCATTATTCAGGATGCAGTCATGTAGAAATGTTAGTGCAATGTAAGGCTTATTCCTGTGGGTTTCTTTCAGTGTTGTACAGCACTCATTTCCATGGGGGTGTTCACTGTTACATGGGAATCAGTCCTGTTGGATGTTCAGTGCTGTACATGGATCAGTCCTGTGGAATGTTCTATGTTACACAGGGCTCAATCATGCAGTACGTTGACTGGTACACAAGGGCTTAGTCCCATAGGATAGTCAGATAACACAGGGCCCAGTCCTGAAAGAAACTCAGTGTCACACAGGACTTAGTCCAGTACCACAGTCAATGTAACACAGAGCCCTATAGGATAGTTGGTCGTAACCAGGGCTCACTCTAATAAGATGGTTTGTGTTACACAAGGCTAAATCCTGTAGAATGGTGGGTACTATACAGGGCTTATTCTTGCTGGATATTCACTGTTACACAGGCATTCTACCTGTGGGGATTTTCTCTGCTACACAGGGATCAGGCCTGTGCAATGTTCAGTGTTTCACATGTCTCAGTCTTTTAAAATGTTCAGAGTTACACAGGTCTCAGTCCTTTAGGATGTCTGATGTTAGTCAACACTCAGTCTTGTTGAATGCTTAGGGTTACACCAGGCTCAGTACTGTGGGATGTTCATTCTTAAACAGAGCTTGTAACTCTGGAATGGTCAGTTTTAAACTGGCATCAGTGCTCTGGGACAGTCAGTGCTATGCAAGGCACATTACTATGGGATGGTCAGTGTTCACAGGGATGAGTCCTATGTCATGTTCTGTTATACAGCACTCTTATAGAATGTTCAGTGATACAGAGGGCTCGGTACTCTAGGATAGAGAGTTTTACACAGGGCTCCATCAGGAAGAATGTTCAGTGTTACACAGAACCCACTCCTGTTGGATATTCAGTGTTACATCTTCATAGATCAGTCTTGTGGGAAGTTCACTGTAACACAAAGGTTAATACTGTGGGATGCTCAGTGTTACACACATGATCATCCTTATGGGACATTAATGGTCACACCGTGCTCAGAGCTTTGAAAGCCAGTAAAGCATTTAATGCTGTCAAAGAGACAGCAACATGCCTCTCCACTTCTTTGCTTAAGAATTCTGAAATAATAAAAAATAATTGAAGCAAAGGATCAAAACCATGACAGTTTTTAAATATATCTCTAATTCAACTAAAAGAGTAGTAGAACAAGATGTTTCTGTCAACATTTATTTTATGAACAACAACAAGTATGAAACACTAATGAGTGCCACTGACTGTAACCATAAGTGATTTACCAGAAAAATCAAAGATTATATGAGGGACAGGCCAAAAAAGAGAAAATCATGGATGCTCTGTGTGACGATGTGAGGTATTGCCATTTCTGCCAGGAGAAGTAGGCCAGTGCATGTGTAACATATACCAGCACAGCTAGCAGGAATTGTGTAAAGAACTATATGTCATTCATATATCAAACTGATTTGTACAGATGATTGTGTTGAAAAATGTATTTGTAAAGTTGCTTGTGTTAAAAATGTACCAACGATGTGCCCTACTGGACAGAAAAAGAAATATGCCTACATTATTGTAACTGTTTAAATGTATATGTTTTAACAGAGGACTGGAAGAGAAGAGGTTAATCTCAAACTTTGAAAATAGTTTGAAATTAAATTACCTGGTTTAGGCCAAAGAAGATTTTATCTTGCAGTTCTCAATGCAGCCAGAGACAAAAAGTAATTGCTACTCTGGAACGGTGGAGCTTTAAAATTGTTTTATGACTTCCAGGAGCTGCAGCAGATCTTAGCAAGGCTGTGTGTGTATGTGTGTGTGTGTGTGTGTGTGTGTGTGTGTGTGTGTGTGTGTGTGTGTGTGTGTGTGTGTGTGTTATTAACACATATGTGCTAAATCCTGACAGTTTCTAGCCAGGGGGGAAGCATAGGAACCAGAAGTCAGACGACCAGATGTATGTGATGTCATTCTGTAATCCATCACTAAAAATGACATTTTAATACTAGGTGAGACTGAAGTCTCATAGCACTTTGTTTTTGTAATGTGACAAAGAAGGATCTCTCACCTACTTCATCTTACCATGCTCTAATAAGTAACCAAGGCATACTAAATATTTAGATCAGTCAGGAGAATATAGTGAGACTAGTTAAGTATTTTTTTCTGTAACTGTGTAAACCTGTCCACCTGCGTTATTTTTAATATTTCCTGTGATTGAAACTCTGGTGTTTCTTGTAAACAGATATTTAACATTTTCATGTTCTTTTATTATTTATTATTAAATATATTTAAACTTTTCATTGTGGCTGGTCCTTTAGAGAATATTTTAACCTTTGAGAGTATTATATCTATTGGTGACACTGTGACCACTTCTGAAAGCCTGGTTGTTTGATCAACATTACCATTCATATTCATATTAATTTCAATCAGTATAATTTGCTACCCTTGCAAGACCCTTAGAGTAGCTGGCTTTGGAGCATCTGGTGGCGGTGTAACTACCTTATAGTCTGGGCAGAAGGTAGCATAGCTAATAAATCCGTGCCAACCTTTCCCAGGTGTGTGTGTGTGTGTGTGTGTGTGTGTGTGTGTGTGTGTGTGTGTGTGTGTGTGTGTGTGTGTGTATGTGTCAGCTACTTGGAGCAGGAACACAAAACACTGGTTCCACGAACAGGGTGCTGGAAGACTAGGCTTGGACACTCGGCTGAGGATTCAGGCTCTTGATTACTGGCCCAGAGAGAGGATGTCACACTCTGCAAAATCAGGGACATCTGAGAGATACAACATGCAGAAATGAAATGCACCTCTAGCAGAAAAAAAAAAACAGCTTTTTAAAGCTGTTAGACATTTTGTTCTGCCACACTTTCTGTTTATAAGTGTAGCAGAGTGATTTTAAAGGATATTTTATTTTCTGACACTGATCTTTGCTGAAAGGTACTATACGTAGAGTGAGACCCAACTGTAACAGTTCTAAGAGGTGCATAACAAATTTTTGTTGAGGACCCCCTAAGTGCTGTTACAATCAGGTCTCATAATATTGAAGCACTTTAGAAGTTTATCTTTTTCCTAATATCAGAGTTTAATAAAGTCACTGCATGCACCACATTCAGTGTTACACTGGTCTCAGTCTGTTGAGATATTCAGTGTCACATACAGCTCATTCCTATAACACCTGGATTGGTCCTGCAGGATGCTCATTGTTATAAACGGGCTCAGTCTTGTGGATGTTCAGTGTTACATAAGGCTCATCCTTGTGGAATATTCAGTGTTACACAGGATTCAGTCTTGTGACTTTTCAGTGTTACACAAAGTTCAGTTCTGTGGGAAGTGTTTCGTTATACTGATGAAGGGTTTCACCCAAAAGCTTGGTGATTAATAAAATTGGTTGGCTTGCATTTCTTCAGTTCATTTTTTTGTTTTAATGTTTATTGTTACAAACAGCTCAGTCCTGTGAGATGTTCTCTGTTACACATGGAATAAGTCTTGTGGGATGTTTAGAGTTTCAGAGAGCTCAGTCCTGTGGGATGTTCATTGTTACACATGGTTTAGTTCTAAGGGATGTCCTGTGTTAGACAGGGCTCACTCCTAAAGGATATTCCGTTTTACACAGAGCTCAGTCCTGTGGGATGTTCAGTCTTACTCAAGGTTCAGTTTTGTGGAATGTTCAGTGTTATTCAGAACTCAGCCCTGTGGGATGTTTGTTGTTATCAGGGCTCAGTCCTTTGGGATGTTAGGTGTTGCATAGAGCTCACTCCTGTGGAATTTTCATTGTTACATAGGGTTCGGTCCTGTGGAATATTTGGTGTTACACAGGCCTCAAGTCCTATGAGATGGGCTCAGTCCTGTGGAATGTTCAGTGATACACAAGGCTCAGTCTTGTGGGATATTCATTGTTGCACATGTCTCAGTCTTATGAGATGTTCTGTGTTACTCAGGACTCATTCCTGTGGGATAAGTATTACACTGCTCAGTACTCTGGGATAGGCTCAGTCCTATGTGATGTTAGGTGTTACACAGGACTCATTCCTGTGGGATAAGTATTACAGGGCTCAGTACTCTGGGATAGGCTCAATCCTATGTGATGTTAGGTGTTACACAGGACTCATTCCCAGAAGATGCTCAGTGATGATTGGTCCTGTAGATGTTCAGTGTTATGTGGTGCTGAGGCTGATAGAAGTCTCCCTTGTATGTACTAAATAGGGCTGAAAAGTATTCAGTCCTTTACAATGCTCTATCCTGTGGGAAGTTCCATCCCATATGCTGCTCAGTCCTGTGTGACATTCAGAAATGCACAGGGCTTAGTCCTTTGGGATGTTCATTGTTAAACATAGCTCAGTCTTGTGGGATGATGTCTGTTACTCAGGACTCATTTCTATGGGATAAATATTACAGATTTCCGTACTATTGGACAGACTCATTCCTATGAGATGTTAGGTGTTGCACAGGACTCTTTCACTGAGGATGCTCAGTGATGACTAGATTTGTGCTTGATCAGTACTGTGTAGTACCTAGGTTGGTGGAATGCTCCCTTGTATGCAGTAATCAGGACTGAGAGGTATTCAAGTCCTTTGCATTGCTCTGTCCTGTGGGATGTTCCATCCCATATGCTGCTCAGTCGTATAATTGCTCAGCCCTGTACAGCATCTACTTCAAAGAGATGGCTTATTTTAATCTAATTTGCAGTCTTGTGTGAGATGTATAGTCATTACTATGAAGTATGCAGTTGTTTGGAAGACCCTTCTGCCTTGGATATGCAGTTGTACTTTCATCTGTTTATCTATGTCCACAAAGTCTCTGTCTTAAAAGAAGGATGCAGGCAACATCACACTTACATCTGCTGTAAAATATTTTGCTCCTATTAACAATATGTTTATACTTATTGTTCATAAATCAGAAGTTGTTACAAAAAACTATGTACTTTCATATGGAATGCTGACCAAAACAGGGAGGAAATTGTTCTTGAAGAGGCAGTGTGAATGAATGACACCATAATTTATACTCACAAAACCCAGACAAAACTCATTTGTTATAGGTTCATAGGTTCATAGGTTCATACTAGGCTATCTGCCCAAGGGCATTTATAAGCCTAGCCCATAGTTATGTGGCTTTCGCCACCCCTTTAGTTTGAATAAAAACTATGCCTATCATTTTGCTGTGCCTCTGTCAAGCAGTGACACTGAAGTAATCCCTGGGGTATATCTGCAATCTCCCATCCATTGGTCAAGATTCCTCTTGAACAAGGCCAGAGAGGTGCTCTGCCTCACATGTACCGGGATTTTGTTCCACAGCACAGGGAGTCTCTGGGTGATGAATCTGTCCCTCCAGCACGTTCTATTTATAACCGTGTCAAGGTTTAAGTCTCCGCCCTTGTGGTTCTGAGGGATCTAGATTTTTGAGGTGAAGCATATTCATCAAATCTGGGTTTGACATGGCCTTATATGTCAGGCACAGGTCACCTCTGAGCAAGCGGTATGAGACTGAATAGAGCTGGAGTTCTTTCAGTCGGGCAGCATAAGACATATTTTTGAGACCCTTTATCCTTTTGGTGAGGAACTTTTGGGGCCTTTCAAGCTGCAGCAGGTGTCTGGTCAGATACATTCGAACGGGCATTGTACTCAATCATAGGTCTAATGAGTGATGAGTACAGGGGACGATGACCTCCCTTGATCTAGATGTGAATCCCTTCATGATCAGGTGGGCGATATAGAAGGTTTTCCTAACTACTTTAGCAACATGAGTGTCAAACGAAAGGCTACTGTCAACCTGGGTCCCCAGATCCCTGATGACTTTTTCTGTGCTCAAGTGGATTGCCACCTATATGGTAGCTAGGGGTAACCTTGTTTTTCCCGAAGGGTATGACTATGCATTTTTGGCGTTTAACTTCAGGCTATGGCTCTGGCACCAGTTATCCGTTTCTGTGAGGCCCTTCTGGAGGATATCTGTGTCAGATGTGTTTTCGACTATGGCCCAGTTTGCAGTCATCTGCAAACTTTGTCAGCCATAACCCTCCTGTGTTTGCTTGTACTTCAGAAAAGTAGATCCGAACAAGAGTGGACCCAGGACTGAGCCCTGTGGGACACCACTTGTGACAGGCTTTGAGTCTGACATGGCTCCAGCAACTCTGACCCTGTGGGTTCTGTCACTTAGCCAGTTTGCAACCCATCTTGTGATGTATGGGTTTACATTCAAGCTGATGAGTTTTTCGATGATACCTGAGTGGGGTATTGTGTCGAAGGCCTTTGCCAGGTCGAGGTAGGCTGTATGGACTGCCTTTCCCTCATCAATGGCCTTGGTGACTGTCTCGAAAAAGTCAACCAAGTTTAAGAGGCAGGATCTGCCTTTGACAAAGCCAAACTGGGTTGGATCCAAAGTCTGCAAGTTCCTATGTCTTTATTTATGAGTTCCATTATGATCCTCTCCATGGCTTTGCAGATAAGGCTTGTCAAGCTAATGGGCGGTAATTTCCAGGGTCTGTGGAGGCACCGCCCTTATGAAGTGGGACCACAGTCGCCCGGCGCCACTCTTTGGGTGCGTATCCTGAGGTGAGGCTAAGATTAAACAGCTGTCCTAACTGTGGGTTTAATTCCTCGTTGAGTTCGTGAAGCACACAGCCAGGGACACCATCCGGTCCCATGGATGCTGTGTTTTTGCCTTAGTGAGGGCAGTTCTCACCTGGGCGTTGGAGATGTTTGGGGGCTACAATCCTCTGGAATAGATATCTCTCCTTTTGGGAGTTTGCGCTGAACCTGTCAGCCAGTATGTTGGCAATGTGTGTAGGTTCAGTAATTTTCACATCATTTTGAACTAATTCTGAGCATATCTGGGAGTTTCCTTCTAGGTTTCTAACATAGCTAAAGAAGGCCTTATGATTCTCTTTAGAGTCCTTGGCGATTTTTCTCTCAAAATTTGCCTTGGATGATTTTATGAGAGCTCTTAGTTTTTTACTTATAATGATCAAAGGTGTCTTACCTTTCAAGGATTTTGCTCTATCTTGTAGTAGCTTCCTCCTTTTGTTGTAGAGCTTGTTTATGGCTGGGGTCCACCAGACTGGACGCTTGCCTTTGGTACAGAGAGTCTTAGTTTTGTTTGGGATTGCCTGATCCATGCAGTCCTGTAGGTGCTGGTAGAAGGCATTTGTAAGTGATTCAGCGGTTTGAGAAATGTTTACCACTGTCTCAGGGGCCTTAAAGGAGACCACACTAGTTTTTAGAAGTGTGAAATCGGCTTTTGAGAAGTTTTTCACTGTGGTCTTTTTTGTTTCAGGTGTGGGCGGGATGAGGACCTCCAGCGAGATTAGTTTATGATCTGATCTCACCAGTGAGGGGTATACTTCCAGTGTTGAACATTTTGATCCCATGTTCGTGATGATGAGATCAAGTATGTTTTCTCCTCTTGTGGGGATGGTGACTAGTTGTTCCATGGCATTTGAGTTTATGAACTCCAGGAATCTTTGGGTTAGAGTGTTTGGGCTTGAGTAGTGTTCCCAGTCTATATTAGGGTAGTTGAAGTCACCTAGTATGATGGTGTTTGGAGATACATTTATCCAATGTTTTCAGGAAGGCCATGTGAGGTTCCTGAGTTTGAGAGGGTGGCCTGTAACATGCTACAAATTGCAGAGCAGTCTTGCCTATGGTTAATTGCACCTGGATGGTCTCCGATGCATCGTGCATTGCCACCAACCTTGAGGTGTGGGTGTCCTTTATGAATATGGACACCCTCCTTTCTTGGTGTTGTCCGGATTTTGGGCCGGAACGCATGATATGAGGTGAAACCTGTTAGTGCTGGGGTGCTCTCAGGAGCCTTGAACCAGGTTTCTGTCACAGCACAGACATCGATGTTCTCCATATTGAGAAGGGCCTCGAGTGCGTGCATCTTGAGATTGAGACTTCTGGCATTGAGCAGCATTACCCTTAGTTTTTTTCCTTTTGGTGTTCTAGGGTGGTAGGTTTAGAATTTGAGCCTTGCCTAAAAAGGCACTATGGAGGTGGCAAGAGCCTTTGCCAATATCCGGAAGCCCAGGGTGACAGGTGCAAGCCGTCCCTTGAAGCAGCGTGGCTTGTCCAGCATGTCATCCCAGGCAGACAGACATTGGATCCCCTTTGAATGACACCAGAATTTAAGCCAATTATTAAAGCTGATCATCTTATCACTGTATTGTGGCATCATTCTAGGTGAAGGTAGGATACTGCTAAAGGTCAGGGTCATACCTGCCTGGGCTACATAATCAGATAGCTCCTCGATGTCCCTTTTCATGTAGTCCAAGGAGGTACGTCTCAGGTCGTTGACACCAGCGTGGACAATGACTGAGTCGCACTTGTACCTGCTGTTGAGAGACCTGAGTGCTTGCGTTATGTGGCGGATTCTAGCGCCCGACAGGCAGCTTACTGTGACCTTCTCTTTACTCAGTCTGGTGAGCGGGACGTCAGTGTGTCTGACTATGGAATCACCAATGACAAGTATGTCTGGCATTTTGTTTGGCCTTAAGGGCTGTGACTGTTTGACACTCTGACTGTGTGGTCTATGTGTTGCATGTGTTGGGTCGTGAGGTGGTAGTTGTTTGGGTGTCTGCTTTGGTGGCCTCTGCTGTTTTGGTAAATTTTTGATCAGAGCCTCCGAGTATGTCTTTGTGTGAGTATGTGTATGATTTGAAGTTGTGATGGTACCATGTGTGACTGGGTATGTATTGTGTGTGGTTACCTTCTCCTCCTGTCTGGTCTTGCCAGTCCTATGTTGAGAGAGCTCAGCCTCCAGTTTGGCCGTATAGTTGCATCTCTCGCATGTATTTGTGTTTTGTGGGAGAAGGAGAGGATTGTCTGTGTACATGAGGCAATTGTAACATTGCCTCAATATTCCCAGGTTCACCAGTTGAGCTGGAGAGGACACTAGCAACTGATCCCTCGACATACTAGAAGTAGTAGATAAAGAGACTTTCAAAGGACTCGGGGGGAAGCGGGTTTTAGGCTGGTGGGGTACTATCTATAATAAGAGTGCTTTATCAAGGTGCAAGTACTGTAGGAGTAAGTGCTAGGCTTTACAGATAGAGAATAGTCTACTTGGGAATCAAGTAGAGATGAACTTTTCAGTTATAGGATATGCTGGTTAGATCAGCAGTATAGCTTGAGGAAGGTAGTTCTAAGGGAAAATTTGAAGAGTGGAATTTAGATGGCCGAATAGTTTAACCTTGTTTAACCGCTGCTCTTGTGTGCAACAGTGGCAACTCCACGCTAAATCGCCACAGCGTTAGCGTGTTTTATAGCAGGGGCTGAAGGGAGCTAGGAATTGGCTCAAACGACCAATGGACTACTAGTTTCTGGCTGAAACTTCACCAAATCGGACAAAAGGCGCTCAGTGCTTCCCACTCCCACTGGTAAGCAAAGAAACTTCCCTCCTTCCTAATAAGGCAATGGATCAGTAACAGGAACTAAAACAAAGCCCAGGGATCAGCAACTCTGAAACTGGACTACTCTAGTTCAGTAAGGCGGGAAAACAAGAGATTTTTTGTTTTATTACAGAGACAAGGAAAAAACAGACAGTAAATGCTATAAATGCTGTAAATCGGCTAGCGCACTTTAGTGTGTAGCCTACAGAAACAATTTGCAACAATTAGTAACTTAAAGTGCAATAAACAGTGTAAAATGCAGAAATCACTTAAAGTAGCAGTAAAACAGGCGAAATGCAGTCGCTAGCTTAATAACAGTGGGAAAGCCACAAAAATACTTATATCTGGTAGAAAGTCACTCTTTTAGCTCTCTGCTGCTTGGATCACTCTGCAGGCCACCACGAGGATCTGTGCTGAGTTGGTACAAGCTGGAAAACGCAGTGTTTAGCGTGTTTTATAGCAGGGGTCTGAAAGGAGCTAGAATTGGCCCAAAAGCGACCAATGGACTACTAGTTTCTGGCTGAAACTTCACCAAATCGGACAGAAAGGCCGCTCAGTGCTTCCCACTCCCACTGGTAAGCAAAGAAACTTCCCTCCTCCCTAATAAGGCAATGGATCAGTAACAGGAACTAAAAACAAAGCCCAGGGATCAGCAACTCTGAAACTGGACTACTCTAGTTCAGTAAGGCGGGAAAACAAGAGATTTTTTGTTTTATTACAGAGACAAGGAAAAAAACAGACAGCAAATGCTATAAATGCTGTAAATCGGCTAGCGCACTTAGTGTGTAGCCTACAGAAACAATTTGCAACAATTAGTAACTTAAAGTGCAATAAACAGTGTAAAATGCAGAAATCACTTAAAGTAGCAGTAAAACAGGCGAAATGCAGTCGCTAGCTTAATAACAGTGGGAAAGCCACAAAAAATACTTATATCTGGTAGAAAGTCACTCTTTTAGCTCTCTGCTGCTTGGATCACTCTGCAGGCCACCACGAGGATCTGTGCTGAGTTGGTACAAGCTGGAAAACGCGTGTTTAGCGTGTTTTATAGCAGGGGGCTGAAAGGAGCTAGAATTGGCCCAAAGCGACCAATGGACTACTAGTTTCTGGCTGAAACCTCACCCATTCGGACCAAAAAGGCGCTCAGTGCTTCCCACTCCCACTGGTAAGCAAAGAAACTTCCCTCCCTCCTAATAAGGCAATGGATCAGTAACAGGAACTAAAAACAAAGCCCAGGGATCAGCAACTCTGAAACTGGACTACTCTAGTTCAGTAAGGTGGGAAAACAAGAGATTTTTTTTTGTTTTTTTTGTTTTTTGTTTTTTTACAGAGACAAGGAGAAAAACAGACAGTAAATGCTATAAATGCTTTAAATCGGCTAGTGCACTTTAGTGTGTAGCCTACAGAAACAATTTGCAACAATTAGTAACTTAAAGTGCAATAAACAGTGTAAAATGCAGAAGTCACTTCAAGTAGCAGTAAAACAGGCGAAATGCAGTCACTAGCTTATATTCCAGTTGAGTTAGCAGAATTATATGAAAAAGGACTGCATTTTTTCTACACTGAAGAAATTGATGCTATTCTCTTTAACTTAGATACTGCATATGTTAGCTGCCAGTAAAATAAATAAAACAAGAAGATGGACAGAACTTAAATCATAGATAACAGATAAGATCAAGAAGCAGAAGAGAACAGGATGGTAAGTATTGTGCTAATATGTGGAACAGGGCTGTGATTCATTTGTTCTTCTTCAATAATTAGATGACCATAATTCTCAAGAACAAAGCTTGATAACATTATGATATCATGAAAGTAGCAAGAAAAATTACAGCAGCTGTAAAGTATTTCATGCAGCAGTTTTCATTTATAATGTATTTTTGGAACTCACTCAAATCAAGCCATCAGTCCTAAATCCTCTTTGGTTGCTCAAGAAAATAAAAAACAACTGTTGTGCTTATATCCTTAATTGCTTTTTTCTTAATTGTTTTTGTTTGCTACTAAGCAAAGAGGTCCACCTGCTGACCAGAACATAATAATAGAATGACAGGCCGAGACTCAGGTTTAGGTTTGTAGAAGATCTCAGTGACCAAAACAAAGAAGGAAATACAGTATTTGGTTTACATCAGTGTGATGCAGCCTGAAAAGGCATCAGTCTACCCAAGAATACATATGTTTAACTGTCTGCAAAATATGTTTTAAAGCCACAGCAGAAGTGCAATTCTCCATTTTAAATGGTTTACTTTTAATTCTCAATTTGCATGGAGTCCTGGGCAAAATAGTTGACTAAAATGCAACCTCCATACAGTTTACTGCATCACAAATGCACTCTCCCTCAGTCACTGCTTTGTTTTCACATTATAAGCTGTCCTGGACAAAATGGTTGGTTAAAGTACAGCATCTCTAATGTTTTCTGAAATTACTGTTTACTGAAAATGTTTCACTAACCATGGAGTACTCAAAAATGACTCCTATACAAAATCCCATCTCAGGTACCTCACAGTAAGTTGCACTTTGTTAAAGGAGTTTCAGAGTCTGCATAGTTCAGCAAATCTTTTTTTGAAGAATAATAGTTTTGCCATTTTGAACCTTGCCAGGTTGTCATATACACTTGAAGGACAACTATAACATTTCTGTATTTAGACTTCAGTGATCACTGTTTTCACCACTTTTAGCATTCTATGTCAGTAAAGCACATTCCTAACAGGATCTCTCATCTGCACCTTGAAGTTACTCAGCTGTAGGGCCCAACATCAAATTGAGGAAATTCATATTGAGAATAAAACCAATAATAGAAAAAAAAATTGAAAGCAACAGTGTGCAACACATTCAAAAGTCACTCTTTTTTTCAAAATAATCATGATAGGTATAGGAAGTAGAAAATATCAGCAAGAGGTTTTAGAAATCAGTCATCTGGAAGGTTAGTAGATCATAAGGTTTTTAACTAAATCTATGGTCTAAACATTTCCAACATGATTTCATCTTACACATTGTTAAGATGCAAAGTAAATATCAAAGAAGTCACTTTTTTATTTTAGGATTGTTTAACTGCAGCGTCCCTCAGTTAGTAATTTCAATACATTCTGTATTGCATCACAGGGTCCCATGTGGGTCATACCTCGGTTGGCTAGGTAGGTTCAAAATGCAAACTTAGAGCAGTCCATTATTATTTACGAATCTCAAATATTACAAGGTTGTGAAAAAATGGTTATTATTTCAAGATACTTTTTATGCTTTCAGTATCTCTGCCTACAGTGCGATAAGTGTTTATATGTGACAACGATATTGAAGACATACTTAAAACAAATTGATCATTTAGCTGACATTTATATAAAGGGAAACAAATAGATTTCTCTCATAGGTCTGCTCTGTTACCAGTGCCTTTAAAAAGGTGGCTTATCTTACTTTTATCTGGTGTTCACTTACTTCGTTCATTTTGCTCAGCAAAGTTGAAAAGAGGCATATGTAACTAGATCTGGTTTGCTCTATGCTGTTGAAAGATAAATCTCTGACTGACCCACATGACCCACATTTGATTTGCAGTTCAAGCAATGAAGGGGCTGATATTGTGGAAAGAGGAATGACAAGGTCATGCCTGCTTGCCCCTTTGAGGAAGCAGAGGGGGGTGGGAGGTTGGCTTAATGGTTAAGGTGTTTACCTTATAGACACAAGGTGCAGGGTTTGACTCTCACATGGGGTAATTGGCTAGGCTTAAAATGGCCCATAAGGGCACTTAGCCTAGTACTAATCTATGAACCTATGAACCTAAGAGTATACTGGGGTCTCACCACAAACACTCTAATAGTGAAATCAAAGCCACAACAAGTGGTAATTGCTGCAGTTGTTAAGTAGGCAGTGAGAGGCATGTCACTACTTGGGTGGGAGCAGCTCCCTCAAAGAGTCACTGTTTGCTTACATAAGTATCTATCATGTCAGTATGTCAGTGGTCGGTTAAAGCATACAACAAAAGGTATAGTGTGAGCAGTATTTGTGTGTGTGCACATGCACACATGTTTATATATATATATATATATATATATATATATATATATGTATGTATATATATATTGTCAAAGAAAAAACAACTTCAAAAAGATCAACACATGGCAGGTTCAGGTTAAGGCACTTTAATCTTGCAGCAAGGAGACAAAAACGTGCTAATACAGTGTTTGTCTAACTAGAATCAGGAAGTAAAGCCATTCTTATACATTTCTTACAAGCATTGCCTACTAAGCTGACGTAATAAATCACAAGTTCTTACAATATTATTTCATAGCAGCTGTTTGTCCATGATTTTCTGCTGGCATATCAAGTTTATAAAAAACTTGGTTAATTCGAGCACAAAGCCAGCACAGATTATAGTTCATTTCTTCAAGCAGTCTTTGTTCAACTGTATCTATCTTTTCTGCAGCTGTGCATGTTCTCATAACACGAACAGAGCTGATTGTTCAAGTTCAATAACATTATAGAAAACAGTATTGTTCTATTCATTATTTTCCTGACCTAGCAGATAATCACCTGCTTCTCAGTAAATTTCCAAAAGGCATAAACATGAATTTTGCTGTGCTAGCAAATACTAGGTCAGAGAGCATCTTGCAGTTTCAGAAAGCATCTTGTAGTTTCATACAAAACTAAGCTGTACATAAAATAGAATGAAATGTGTTAACCCTTTTAGCTTCTAAGCACTAAACATATACATTAATACATATTTTTCTGACATTTCCCCCCTGTTAATATTTTTTATTCTATTTTCAAAAGCATAAACAGTTTGCTTCTTCTCCTAACCTCTTCCGTTCAGAATTTGCAATTAGGAGAGTCATTCAGTTTAAACTTATGAAAGTGTTTCATTTTTCAACAGTTCTTCAAATTCAGTACTTTGATACAAAGTCTCAGAAACTGACATGTCCATAAAATCTTTAATTAATCTTTTCATGCAGGGAATACCACAACAAACACACACTCCTAATAGGATTAATCCCACACAAATGGCAATCAAGATGTTCATTAGGATGGTACCCCACCCCCCAAACAAATTCTGGAAAAAATCCGTCAGTGGGTTTGGGCCTGGTTTGGTCATGGCCGACACTTGCTGAATTACCTTGAGGTGGTCGTTTATCTCATGCTGATTGTCAGGAATATATGAACAGCACTCCTCTTTTATTAAAGCGCAAGTACCGCCTTTCGCCACTAGGGTGAAGTCGAGAGCCATGCGGTTTTGAAGCACCACAGTTCTCATAGCGTTCAGTTCATCAGTTACTAATTCAAGAACAGAAAAAGTTGCATTGCTCATTACTTTGAGAAGTTTGGACAGTTTTCTCAGCTCCCAAATCAATTTTACTGCGCCATATGCAGGGGCTATACCTGCCCACGATATAATAGTGTCACTCAAGTCCACGTGTGTCAGTTTATCTTTGTTTTTCATGGAGTTATGGTTTCTCCAGCCTGCTTCGATTCGTCCCACTGGATTCTCAGGTTTCATGATTAGATTTCCAGGTTTTTTGGTGACCTCTCTGACATTTCGAATTCTTCCTTGAGGCAAAACTGCAGTGTGTCGTATAGCCGGAACCGGGTAACCAAAAAACAACTGCCGGACCAATTCTCAGGTAACCATTTGTATGCCTTTTTCCCACACACAAAGTAACAATATTCTACTTTAGTATTAATATATACTTGCCCTGCATGAAACATTTTTCTATCAATGATAGTTAGCTGATTAAAAAGAACAGGATTATGTTGTATTTCATTAACTGTTTTGTGCATTGATTCAAGAAATGAGTCATAGTTTGTATCACAAATGGAACCTGCATTATTAGCTTTGGTATAACATTTGTAAGGATCAGTCACATTACAATTGCTCCAACCCACCTGAACAGTATCATTTTTGTAAAAACATACAATTCCCTTTTGTGCAACTGGCAGGTACAATGCTATTTTGTCTTGGATTTCACAGTTGTAGTATCAAAAATCAAATTTTCCCAGGTCTCATTGACTCCTAGGGGGACAGCAGTCATTAACAATCCCCCGTATGCTGTTGGTATAGCTGTACAAACCCAACAATTTGAAACATTAAAAGTCTCAGCATACACATGTTTGATCGCTTGGTAAGTGTTAAAGTTTGGATGCCAGTCTATGAGTAAAGCATCACGTTTATTCAGTTCAGCTCATGTGGCTGGAAAAAGGAAAGGCCACAGCAAAAAGATTATTGTTATCAGTATAGTTAACAGAATGATCATGCAATACTTCTGAGGTTGTTCTGTATTCCTATTTGCTCCATATCTGGTCATTTTGTTCTTGTGTAACAGTTACAAGTTTTTTGACCAGTTCAAAGTTTTTAACCAGTTTACAGTGTGTCAGATGAATCCAGGACACTTGCTGTGCGATCTTGACTGCAGTGGGTGTTGACAGTAGCACTTGGTATGGCCCTTCCCACTTCGGTGACGTCTAATTCTTCTTTTTGATGACTTTCACCCAGACCCACGTGCCTGGGACTACTAATGCTTCCGATTGGTCTGGTTTGTTCTTTATCTGAAACAGAATTTAACTGCAAAAGTTGTTTATTACTTAAAAGTCGTCTCATATATTCTGCGAGTGAACTGTCGGCCTCCTGGTCTGCAGGCATGAGAGATTTCCACTGAGGTATATAGTATGCCCTCCCAAATAATTTTTCAAAAGGAGTTAACCCCTTTGCATTTGGAACAGTTCTCATGCTCAACAGTGCCAGAGGCAGGCAGTACACCCAATTCTTTTGTGTCTCACTAATTAACTTCCTAAGTTTACTTTTCAAAACCCCATTATGCCTTTCTCCTAGTCCTGCGGATTGTGGATGGTATGCACAATGGTTTTTCAAGGAAATTCCGAAATATCGGCTCAACTGTTGTATAGTTTGATTTACAAAGTGTGTGCCATTGTCACTGTAGATCTTTTCCGGTATGCCAAATCTAGGAATAATTTCTTTAACAAGGACTTTTGCAACAGTGGCTGCATCTGGATTTTTGGTCGGAAAAGCTTCCACCCATTTGGAAAACATATCTATAATGACAAGACAATACTTCTTATTTTCGCATTTGTTCAGTTCTATGAAATCCATACAGATAGTATGGAATGGGTATGGTGGTGCAGGGAAACTCCCTTGCTTAGGCTTCAATGTCCCTTGTACATGATGCTTGTTACAAACATGGCAAGCCACACAAAAAATTTTTGTGTAGTTTGTAAATCCATATGCTGTGAACACTCGATTCACTAACTGTACCATCCCCCCTGTTGAGACATGGCACTGCCCATGGCTCAACAAAGCTGCATATCTAAACAAATTAGACAGCAAAATCGGTTTTCCTTCTTTGGAGATGTACAGCCCTTTCTCAAGAATTGCTCCTCGTTTTATCCATTTCTGTTTTTTTACTTTCGTAGTGTCTGCATTGTTTTCAACATTTCTAAATCTAAAATCTCAGAAGGTTGTAATTCCTCACTCAAAAGAAATATTTCTGAAGCTGAAGCAGCCTGCTTTGCAGCTGTATCCGCTCTCGCATTACCTTTTGAAATCCTATCCTGTTGCTTGGTATGAGCTACACATTTACAAATAGCTACTTTCTGAGGTAACTGAATAGATTCTAACAAATCTAAAATAAACTGCTCATGATTAATCAGTTTACCAGTAGATGTTATCATTCCTCTATTCTTCCACTGTTGCGCAAAAACATGTACAGTAGAAAAAGCGTACTGGCTGTCAGTAAAAATGTTTACAAATTTACCCTTTGCCAAGGTACATGCCCTTGTCAAGGCAATCAATTCTGCTGCTTGTGCAGATAAGTTGTGTGGTAAAGACTTTGCTTCTAAAATCTCAGTATCAGAAACTACTGCATACCTCACTAGATTCTTCCCTGTAGGACCCCTTCTGCATGAGCCGGCCACGTAAAATGTCACCTCGGCATCATCCAAGGGAACATCCGTTAGATCTTTTCTAGGCAGTGTCTTTTGCTCAATCTCCTGCAGGCAGCTGTGTGGTGTGCCGTCCGCAGGGGTTGGGAGCAAGGTAGATGGATTAAAAGTTGTACATCCTTCAACTGTCATATGAGGTTGGCTCAACAGTATAGTCATACAGGAAAGATGTCTTGCAGGAGAAAGATATGCTACTTTTTCTTGCAGTAAAATAATCATGACTGCATGAGGCACTCTCAATGTGAGAGGGTGGAACAACACTACTGAGGCTGAAGCCTGTACTGCCATTGCAGCTGCGACTACTGCTTGTACACAGTGGGGCAGGGATCGCGCCACTGGGTCCAGCTGTGATGAATAGTAAGCTATGGGGTGTTGCTTGTCTCCATGTTGCTGTGTTAACACTGATGTCATATAACCTTGCTTACAATCTACAGTTTGGAAAAAACGTTTATGATAGTTTGGTAATCCTAAAACTAATGAGGACACTATCAATTGTTTTAGTTTGCAGAAAGCTGATTCTGCTTCTGGTATCCATTGTAATAAATCCTGTGCTGCCATAGGCTTCTTGTATATCAAGTTGGTCAGTGGAGCAGACTCCAAGGCATAGTTTGGAATCCAACTCCGACAGAAATTAGTCGTCCCCAGGAAGGACATCATTTCCTTCTTGGTAGTCGGTTTGGGTGCTTGTAAAATTGCTATTTTCCTATCTTCATCTAATGTTCTGCCTTCTTTGGATAGTACATATCCCAGGTATTTAACCTGCTTTCTCCAAAGCTTCAACTTGTTTTTGTTTACTTTATGTCCTTGAGTGGCTAAAAAATGTAATAATGCTATGGTATCTAATCTGCATTCTTGATGGGTGGGGGCTGCCAGCAGGATGTTGTCTACATAAAGTAAAATCTGACTGCCTCTCGGTGGGCTAAATCCCGCCAAGTTGCTTGCCATCTCTTGTGAGGATATTGTTGGACTTTCACAATATCCATGTGGTAGTCACATGTATGTATACCTTTTCCCCTGAAATGTAAATGCAAACCAATGTTGGCTGTCAGGGTGTATCGGTATCAAAAAGAATGCATTGATAATATCTACCATAGAAAAATACTTCTGTTGAGGCTTCAAATCATTCAATAGGGTGTGTGGATCTGGCACTGTAGGTGCTCTAGGTATTACTGAGTCATTTACAGCTTGTAAATCTTGGATCATACGCCATTCTCCGTTTGCTTTCCTGACAGGAAATAAGGGTGTGTTACATGGTGAATCGGGACATTCTACCAGTACTCCTTCCTTAAGTAAAGCTGCTATTATAGGTTTGATTCCTACTTCTGCATCTTTCCTTAAGGGATACTGTCTCTTTTGTGGTCTAAATGCTGATTTTGGCGTGAGAGTAACTGGTCCTGCTGTACGAATTAGTCCTACATCTGATTTCCCTGTCGACCAGAGATTTTCTGGTATGCTCCGTAAAGCATTCTCTTCCTCTTCTAGTAAGAGTGCTAATCAGCTGTCCTTGCTAAACTGTAAGTGTACAGCTGGGTGTGTCTGTGTTATCCAATTTAACTTCTGCTTCTGTACTCCCTGTTCTGACAATTCTAACTCCGTCTGTTTTTCCCACTTTGTGATTTTTTTCTCCTAGGTCTGCCCATTTCACATTCTTGTCCTTAGTCAAACTAACATGTGGTCACCGATTAGATTTATAGAGTGCAAAGAGTTCCTGGGGCAATGAACAGCTAACTACACTGTTCCTTTCTGTGTCCCAGTACAGATTACGTAATACTAATCTGTTTGCATGGTTTCTAAACAGTTCTTGCTCATATTCTTTATCAGGTCCTGGTGTGCTACAATAATACAGAGTACAGTGCAACAAATGCTGTTTATCAGTGTCAAGGGAGGGGGACTTACGGATGGCTACAATCATCAGCTCTTTGGCTACTGCCCCTGGACCAGTCGTGACCAAGTCCTAGCTGTACCAATAAAATGTTTCGCGTTCCGGTCACACCACAAAAGTATCCATTTGTCGCTGTGCTTCCATACCTTGCATGGTTGGAACTACTGCTATGCCAAATATCTGCAAAAGATCTCTGCCCAAAAGGTTTACCGGGCATTTTGCAGAAACAACAATTTTGCTTTTCTGGGTCATCCCTGAAACAGGGTGAGTTATTGCTATGTTATGGGAGAGTGGCTCCCGATATAGCTGTCCATTAGCTGCTTTCACTAATATGTAATCGAGTGAGTCTGAATTCTCTGGTAGTTTGGAAGGATGTATCAGGGTCCACGATGCCCCTGAGTCACACAGAAATGTAACTTCCCTCCCCTCTACCAGAAGTGTAACTTCCGGTTTTGTATCTACTAAGTAGAGCGCTAGGCTCAATAATGCTAAGTCTAAAATTTCACTTTCTTTACTATCCGCGATTTCATGCACTTCCTCTATTGCTTCTATCACATTCTCTACTCCCTCTATCACATTTGCATTTGTTTTTTCTTGGTTATTCCCTTCTAGTGATTCTTGACTATCATATAGCCAGTCCTCACCCTCCTTATCTTCCATGGCTACCTTCTTGTTTTGCTTGCAATCCCTTGCTAAATGTCCCTTTTTTCCGCACTTAAAACATTCACCCATTTTCTTTCTCTCTTCAAACTCCTCTGATCACTTATCAGATTGTTTGTTTCCCTGGGCATTTTTCTTGCCCTTTTTCCCAGACTGTACTACATAAACTTCTGCTCCATCTTCTACAGAAAATAATTGGGCTTTCTTTTTCTTTTTACTGTTAAAATGCCTTTCGGCATGTCTAGCATATTCAAGTAGTGACTGTAATCTACTTGTACAATGGTCTACCATGTGCTTTGTAATAAAGCTGCTTATAGGCAAAATACTGCCTTTTAAAAATGCATTCTTTAGCTGCTGCTCATATGGGGAATCATGTGTTTGATCTTCAGGTACCTGCATTCCACAATGGTTATTAAAACACTCTAATAATCTAGCATAATATCTGTCAACAGTTTCACCTTCTTGTTGGATGCATTGATTAATGCAAGTCCAGTCTGCCCTAGGCTTCCACTTCTCAGAGATTCGGTCTGTTAGACCTTTCACTCTGTTATCCAGTTCTGCATTGCTATGTGGGAGTGGCTTGTGTTCTGCGTCACGGGGATTCCAGTTGCCACTGATCATGTGCCAGTCTGGACCTACGATTTGTCTAACTACTTTTTCTACTTCTTCTCCATTTAAATGATAACTTAACCTCATGCCCTGTAAGTCTTCTAAGAATTTTCTAAAATTAACTTTTGGATGGGGAATTCCCTCTGTAGCTTTCCGGATGTCTTCCGGTGTCCATGGTCTATATACTAGGAGAGTTGGGTCCTGCCCTTCCTGTCCTGCTTGAGGATTTGGTACTTCTATGAGTGGACATATCTCTTCTTCACTCATAGCTCGTGAATTTTTGTTCATTTGATATAACTCAGTATCCCCTCTTAAATTACGTGTTCAAGACCTAGTCTCGACAGGATCTCTGACAAACGGTCTTGGCTTCATGGAGACAGACAGGTATAGCGGAGGTGGACCAGCTTGTCCACTCGCTTCATATTCTGGTAAGGGAAGCGGAGGGGGCAGAGGGGCTGATGCTATTACCAAATTATTGTCCTCTTTATCTAGAAACATAGCTTTTGAATTATTACTTTTCTGTTCCCTACGGTTTGCTTCCTCAATCCACCTGTGTGCCTGAGGAATGCCTAATTGACGTTGATTTTTACCTTACCTTTTGCGTCGGTTTTAAGCTGTTTGACAAGTTTAATAAGTGAGGATTTTTCTAATTTGCCATCAAATTCATATTTATTAACCCATTTTGTATAGTACCTAATATTGTTGGCACGCTGTAATTGCATATATTTTGCATCTTCAGTTAACGGTGGATCTTGGGAACTTTTTGTGCACTTATTTCCCATATTGTTCTGACTGTTAAAATGTTACGTAACCCTTCTTATCTTTACGTGGTACCACGATTTCTCTTTTTCACAGTTTATCTAGAATAACTGCCTTACCTATTCTGTTTCCCTGATCTATGACAAGACTGAAATCTTCCTGTCCCTGACTTGTACAAGACAAATCTCCTGACAGATGATACAAATCAAGTCCCTGATCTAAAACAGGAAAAAGGTAAATCTCACCTTACCTGAGCCTCTGTGATTGATCGTCTGGTTTGAGGAAAAAACGTTAACTCATCCTCCAGTCGCAGATCAGAACAGTGGCTGGCCTCTTTTGAATGACAATTCAGTCGGAGGTCTTTCAGAGCAGAAGAACCGATGTGGTCTCTTCCCTGTACGGTTTCATGCCACTTGGCCCATCTGACCTGAGGCGAAGTGAGAGTTTCCGGTCCAAAGGACCAATCTGTCAAAGGAAAAACAACTTCAAAAAGATCAACACACGGCAGGTTCAGGTTAACGCACTTTAATCTTGCAGCAAGGAGACAAAAACGTCCTAATACAGAGTTTGTCTAACTAGAATCAGGAAGTGAAGCCATTCTTATACATTTCTTACAAGACATTGCCTACTAAGTTGACGTAATAAATCACAAGTTCTTACAATATTATTTCATAGCAGCTGTTTGTCCATGATTTTCTGCTGGCATATCAAGTTTATAAAAAACTTCCTAAGAAAAACAACGTGGCCTTGGAGACCACTGGTTAGATACAACTTCTCACTATATGATGTTACCATTCAAGGTACTAAGGTTAATTTTAGCACAAAGCAAGCACAGATTATAGTTCATTTCTTCAAGCAGTCTTTGTTCAACTGTATCTATCTTTTCTGCAGCTGTGCATGTTCTCATAACACGAACAGAGCTGATTGTTCAAGTTCAATAACATTATAGAAAACAGTATTGTTCTATTCATTATTTTCCTGACCTAGCAGATAATCACCTGCTTCTCAGTAAATTTCCAAAAGGCATAAACATAAATTTTGCTGTGCTAGCAAATACTAGGTCAGAGAGCATCTTGCAGTTTCAGAATGCATCTTGTAGTTTCATACAAAACTAAGCTGTACATAAAATAGAATGAAATGTGTTAACCCTTTTAGCTATATATATATATATATAGATAGATAGATATATATAGATATATATTGGTAGATATAGATATAGATATATGATGCTGCAAGCTGCTTCACTCTTATCTGCCTTTCACAACTAAAGACTCCATTCCCTCGTCACCTTTCCACACCATTGCTGATGACAGGTCCTGGAAAATTAACTGAGAGTGGAGGACTGGAGATGACAAGAAAAGGTTAATGGTAGGTGAGAATCATTTGCTATGATGAGGGACCCAAAAATACCTAGTATGGTTTTCCCTCAAACATTAAGTTGCTTAATTGAGTCGCTAATTTAATTTAGCAATAATTCATGACTAGGCATGAGTATCAGAAGGTTTACTCACATTTAGAGTGGTTTGATTAAATAAAAACAATCATGGGTAAATCCTGTAATACCCTCATCCAGGAAAAGGTTATTGCTATTATACAGTGACATTATTTATGTAAGAAATTGTTTACTTTTCTTAAATAATATCTTTGTATAATGGTATTTTTATCTTCTTCCATGTTATCTTCTGTTTGCTGAAGTACTGCACATGTTTATGGGACTTACCTCCACATGTTTGCACAGTACATCAGTGCATCTCTGTTTGTGGCAGTTTGTGTGTCGTTTACATATGAAAGAAAAATCTGAAATTTTACAAGGGACAGCCCCAAAATATGATGAAAATCAGTGTTGTTTCCTAAAAATGTAAGCAGCTGAAAAGTATGGTTAGTGGTTCTAGCATCAATCTTAGTGCCAGTAACTATTCCTCCTTTATAAGGACAGGGCACAACTGCTCCTATGGCTGCTGCAATGGTGTAGTGGTTTGAATTGTAACCTTGCAGAAAGAGGTTCTCCGGTTTGATTCTTAGATGGGGTGCCTTCTGTGTGGAGTCTGCATGTCCTCCCTGCATTCATGTGAGTTTCCTCTGGGTTCTCCAGTTTCATCCTATATTATGAAGACATGAGTCTGGAGCATTCCTCTCTGGGCCTGCACTGAAAATTGGCTTGTTCAAAGTTGGACTTTCCCAGTAAACAAATGTTAAATAAATAAATGAATTCTTCTTAACTGTCTTCGGTTTTATACAATGTACCTGATTTATCTCATATTTTTTTTTACCCTGATAAAAGAGGTTTGCAATGCTGTTGTCCTGCATTTGTCAATATAAAGAGTGGTCACTCGATTATGCTTCAGAAACTGCTTCTTTCTATTGGTATATGCGCAAATTACAACAGGCACACTGATTGTGCTGTCCAGTCAGTGTGCTCATTTTTGAATAATAACGACCCTTTGTTGTATAATATGACTTTACTCATATCCTCTCATTTCACTGGGGAGTGTCACAAAGAAAGATATAAACTGACAGTTCTACAACTAGTCATCTAATCAGTGTTATACCACAGCACATAAGGATGATGGAAAAGTGTGATGAAATTCACTTAGTTGTTAGGAAGGAAGCTGCTGCTGCAGGTCTCTCACTGTATCAGCACTGTTCTGCTGTGACCCTAGCCAATTAACCATGCTGTAAGCTAAGTGAACAACCTCTTAGGGAATAAGTACACTACCATCTTGCCTCAAGTGTTGAGTTTAAGAACCTGGCAGCACAAATTGGACATCCTTAATTCAGACTAATTACTGTACTGTAACTTGAACTCAGCTACCCTGTGCCTTTGAATAGGTCTTCATTTTATATACAACGATGTCCACCTCAGTACCACCAATCTTTGCTATCACCACCAGAATACACAGGCATACACCACAACACATATGCATACAGAATAACTATCAGTTTAGAAAATCCATATTGTATCGATCACATAATTATGCACCAAAATGCACAACTGGAGGGAAAACTAAAAAGAAAGACAATAAATAAACATTTTTCATTTCCATCTGCAAGTTTATATTTGAGGCAATCTAAAAACAAATAACAAAGTTGCAGTTATAATAAGGAAATGTTGAGAACTGTCAGCTCATCTGTTGCATTTGTGAGGCATTCTGAAGACGCTGGCAATTTGTACTGTACTAAGGTCAGGTATTAGAATTTACAAGATATATGCAGGAATACATCTGTTTAGTTAAACACAGGCTCAGATTACTGATAATATTGGCTCAAATTTTCAAAATGATATTTTCAAAAACTATGGCCCAACAGTTCTAGAGGATAGTTTAATTGCTGCCATGAACAATCACCTTCCATGGGTAATCTCCTTTTAAGAAGTGACAACCATTATGTTCATGGTGTGGTTTGAAAAGATGACCATGTTGTGAAGGGATACGTGTAGTACAGCTAACCAAAAACTCATTCCTCCCAGTGATGAATATCCTTTCAGAATTCCAGAATTCTGAGTTTGTTTTTATAATAAAACAGGTACAGGGGAACCACCACCCCTAATGCAACAATGAAACAAATTCCAATCCCTGAAAAGCTATTTAGTGTTTCAAGAGACATGATTTTCAACCATTTATATCAAAATCATAGCAAATTACAGTTCACAGTTCTGAAAATTTGCACGCTTACAAGGAGACAGCTGCTACATTAAATGTTTGCAGATAGGTTTAATAGTTTTTAATAACTTGCCCCCAGTTTTTCAGCACAGTCGTCATGATGCACATATGCATTAACTGCACTGGCCATTCTGCAGTTCCATCACAAATTGAAGCATCACTGTGTGAAATAATGTTTAGGGACAGAACTGTGCACCATAAGTACTGTACTTTGTAGGTGTTCTGTAAATAATGGTGAAAAATGGTGGAAAATATTATTAAGTGGCTAATCTACAAACAACTTTTGACAGGCATACAAAAATGTTTACCTCAAAGGTCTTTCTCTTGTTTGATCAGACATAGAATGTTACAAATTATTCTCATAATGGCACACCAAATTTATGAAAGGGTTTCTTACCAGCACTATGTTTTACCAGTGTCAGAAACTCAACAGGTGGCACACACACCTTTTTTCTCTCCCCATAGCTGGCCATCAGTGAGCCCTGTTGACTCCCTTCAATCACAGAGTCTACCTATCCTCCTAACCTCCCTGGACTTGGTCTGATTAGGCTGGAGCAGTTGAGGAGATCAAGGTATCCTGGGTCTATATCATGCTTCTTGCTGGGAGGGCTTTTCCCTTCATGCTCTAACCTTTCTCCTTCCCCATTAGCATGCTAGTTGATGTCCAAATGGCAGGTGTGCAATGGGGATGTGATGACATATCATCCCACCTCTATGGTAACTCAACTAATATCCTCCATCCTTTCCCATGCCCCATTCCATGTCACTGGTCTTCAACAGGGATTACACTTAAACAGCATTCAATTGTGTATCCTCCAGTAAGGATGGGCATGTCCATCCTTTCCTACCAGTACATAAGATAATCAGGCTGATAACTGAACCTGGGTTATAGTCATGGCTTTATCCATCTACACCACTGTGCTTACAGCACAACTGCATATGGTGCTGAAATATCAGAAGTCTGTGGGTTCTATTCCTTCTAAAGGTATCTGAATTAATTTTTCCATGTCTGACACTGCCGTAAATCATAAAGGGGTGCCATACTCAGCATAAAAGAATGCCACTATCCTGAGTGTGCTGTTCTTTGGATGAGATATTAAACCAAGGCCCCATCTGCCTGAGTTGGTGGTAACTCAGATAGATGTAAAAATCCCATTGAAACTTATTAACAATAGTAAGGCAATTTTCTCTGTTTCCTGGCCAAATTTCCCCTAGTTAGTATGACTACCACCCCAGAACCATGGCTGGCTCAACCAGCACCCTGAGTTGGTCTTTCAAACAAGCACCTCACCCCCTCAGATCTTAATGTGAAGAATCAAAAAAAGGACTTCTGCAAAACTTGCAAGACCCAATCCACTCCACCCCAAAGTTCAAGTGAAGAGCAAAGAAAATAAAAAAATGTCCACACACCAACCAGGTGCCCAGATAGAGAACTTGCCCCCCCCCCCCCCAGTCATTCGGGTCCTGTTTCTGTGCCCTGCCCAGAACAACCATCTTCCTGACATTAGAGTAAAAAAAATAATAAAAGAGAAACTCCCTTTAAACTGTATCAACTGCCTGCTACAAATGCTGTAAGCAGTTGCTGCAGTTTATATCCTGCACTGTGCACTACAGCTGTCAGGTTTTAGTTAAAACAAAAGTCTTTTTTTTTTTTTTTTTTTTACATTTAACTTAGCAAACTGCTTGCTACAATGGAGCAAGCAGTTTCTACAGTTAGACCACACATGGAGCATAAAATAGCAAAATAATGTACTTTACTGCAAATAACGTCACCATGCTTGGCTATCCTATGAGTCATCACTGGGTTTTCCAAAGAGGACTTTCTTGTTAAAAATTGAATTTAAAGGTGAGTTTCACCAACATGCATTGTATTGTGCCAACTGCTGGAGTACTTTTCTGGGGTTTTCCCCTTTGTCCACTGTGGTGCAACTGTAGAGTTGATATATAATTTGGGGGGGTATCAAGCAGAAGACAATGTTTGGAGGCTAAGTTTGGAGATCTGGGTTTGTTGTTTGCAGATGATGCTGCCCTCTTTTTTATGCATCTTTTACTAAATCATCACATTTTCATCAGTGACATGAGTAGACATATATTAATAGAAAGGAAAACAAACCATAGTTGCAACTGCTATTTTCATGCAGTATACATATATGCTTTTTTTAGCAATTTCCATTAACTTTCCAATTACATATGGTGCTTAGTTCCTGCATTCCCTTAAACCCACTCCTCCTGCTAAAAATTCTGCTGTGAGTGTGTGTTGAATATGGTACCACCTATAGATTCTCAGATCTGCTGAGGAATGTTAACGATCATATAGGGAATGATGGAGCCAACTTGGAGGGATAAGAAAGAGAGAAATGGATGCCTGGTTTACAACTGCATGAATTATATTTTGATTTCTGTGCTATCCATAGATTGCCCATAACAAACACTATGTTTGAACAAGATGTTAATAAGTGCACATTGAACCAGAACAGCCTGGACCATATCAATGACAGACTTTGTAGTCATGTCATTAGAACTGAGAACACACCTTTTGGACATGTGGATCAAGAGAAGTATTACACTGCTAACTTTAGCCATATGTTGGTAAGTAGGGTCAGATTGCTTGGGTGACTACTGGACAGACCAGTGAAATCCAGAGCTGTAGTCAGCCTAGCCAGTGCTCTGTGGAGCATGGCCTCCCAATATGATGAGTGGATTATATTCCCCTACTTGGTGCAAGACGAGAACAGAAGCAGAACAGTATGGCTACATCAGCACCACTGACTTTTATTAATTCTATGGCCATTAAGTATAACGAATTACGTACACAACTTAAAAGAGTTATTAGTGAGAATCTGGCCATTTTTAAAATGGATGTTTATATCCTTAACATTCTAAGAGATAGTCCACAGTTTGTGTATAAAGTTGATAGAAACATTAAGACTATATTACAGCACAATGGTAGTAAGAGTTCTTTGAGTTTTAATGCAGTCAAGGACAATGGAACAAAGAAATGTGGATAATGTCACGTCTGTCAATTTATTTTAGAAAAAACAGACATTATTTTAGAGAACTTTAATTCTACTAAGGTTAAGTTCATAAGAGGCAATTGTGACACCAAAGTGTCATTTATTTAGCAGTCTGCCAGAACTGTATGGTATATTGGATGGCACAGTGGTGCCGTGGTTGTGCTGTTGCCTCACATGAAAAGGTTCTGTGGTTTGAGTCTTAGCTGGGATACCTTGTGTGTAGAGTCTGCATGTCCTCCCTGCATTCATGTGGGTTTGTTCTGGCTTCCTCCCACATTACAAGGGCATGCTTTTTATTCAATCCGTTGAGAAAAAGAACATTGAACAATTTGAGTGACACACTACACGTGTTTGTGTGTGTGTGTGTGTGTGTGTGTGTGTGTGTGTGTGTGTGTGTGTATGCATATATATATATATATATATATACGTGTGTGTGTGTGTGTGTGTGTGTGTGTGTGTGTGTGTGTGTGTGTGTGTGTGTGTGTGTAAAATTATATCTATCTGTATCTATATCTATAGGTGGATATAGATAGAGAAACAGATTGATACAGAGAGAGAGAGATGAGCACATAGATATATTCAGAGTAGTCCAACTGGCTAATGCCTAAATTCAACAGAGGCCAGGAAGGAAAGCTCTAAGGGACACAATAATGTAAAGATAAACAGTGATACAAATGATTTACAACAATATCAAGATAGGACAAATAAATGAAATTATATTTTTTCAACAAAGTGATAAGATAATGGAGACAGAAATAGTATACAATTTATACATTCAATCACAAAACAAACATACTTATGTATTTCTATAAGTGCCTAACTATACAATATGTCATCAGTGTAATTTAGCAATGTCAGTGTTAGCAGGAACATTTTAGGGTCAGATTGCTTGGGTGATAATATGCAGCAAGTTGGATAGAGAAAATTGAATAAGACAGTTATGAGAGAAGAGGGAAAGAAGCGCTAATAGGCTGTACGAGTAAATGAGATGGTAACTGAGAGATTAGTAAAATGAGTTACAGAAGCATATTAAATATAAGAAAACAGGGATAGACTTAAGTGAATAAGGTTTAGGAAGTAATAAAATGAGAGATAAGAGACATTAGAAGATCAGAGAGGGAGAGTCAGAGGGAGAGGTGCATGGATTAAAGCTTTGTTGTAGATTTAAAGTTTATATCGCATATTTGTAGTACATGATTTTGGGATGTAAACACAGTGTCAAATGTGTGTGTGTGCGTGTGTGTCTGAATTATATATATATATATATATATATATATATATATATATATATATATATATATATATATATATATATATATATATATATATATATATATATATATATATATATATATAAGTCTATTTCATAATATTGAAATTTCATAATGCTGAATTTCATAACATTGAGACCAAAACATCTAAATCCCAAAACACTGAAAACTCAGAACATTGAAAGAGTGCTTCATAACATTGAAAACTACAATGGATATGTAAATAACATCCTCTCCACCTATAAGAAGACCTAACTAATGTACACATTTTCTACTACATTTCTGAAGGGGGGCAAGCCCCCCTACACCCCCAATGTGGGGGGCTCTGCCTCCTACACCCCCTGTAAGTTTAATATACCAACTCCAAAATCACACTACAGTGGAAAAAAGTTAATTTCCTAACCTCACTGTATTACAATCACCATACACTGAGGTTAGAATTTAGTTTACAGGACGTGTGGGGGGGGGTGCAGAGGAGCTTTCCCCCCTGCAGAAACATAGTAGAAAGTGTGTTTGTTAGTTAGGTGTTGTTGTAGGTGGAGGAGATCTTATTTACTTGTGCAATGTAGTTTTCAGTGTTATGAAGCACACTTTCAGTGTTCTGAGTTTTCAATGTTTTGGGTTCTCAGTGTTTTGAATTTTCGATGTTATGGTTTCAATGTTATGAAATTCAACGTTATGAAATTTCAATGTTATGAAGTAGACCCATATATATATATATATATATATATATATATATATATATATATATATCCAATTTGCACTTCCTGTCCTAACTTACAGTTTTGGAGTGAATGACTGGCCCCAAAACGTGTTGAATAGATTAGATAGGAAAACAAGAAGGATGCTTCATGCTCACCAAATGATTTATAAAAATCAGTGCATGCCAAGATTATATATTCCCTGTTCCAAAGGAGGGATGGGGCTCCTTGAAATTGATTACATGCATAGATCTGCAATCTGCAATCTCCACACATATCTGCTGTCCTCACAAGACCCAAACATAGTGAAAGTTTTGAAACATGAGGAGAATAAATCTAAGATGACGTCTCTGCTTAATCTAGCAGAAGCATATCGGTGTCAAGCAGGACTGGAAATCAAACCAGAAATAGATAAAAATCAGGCAGCAACTAAATGTGCCAAAAAACAAAAGAAAGAATATAAGGAGAAGGACCAGATGAGAAGGCAAGAATGTGGAAAATGCACAAATATAGTTGCAAGTATAGAAAACTTCTGGAAGAACCTCATGGTGATCAGGAACGAACTCAGCAATGATTAAGGAGAGACAAATTTAAACCAAGAGATGAAAGGTTAATATCGGCAGTCCAAGATAGTGGGCTATATACGCTGGTTTACAAAGTCCATTGAATATGTGGGAGAAAGACAAATGTATGTTTTGTAAAACCAAATTGGAAACAGTCGCAAACTTTGCTGCTGGTTGTGATATACTAATGGCAGAAGGACTATATACTGAAAGGCATAATAATGTGGCAAGACTGTTGCACTGGGGACTGTGCAAACATTATGGTACTGAAGTGGCAGAAAAACACTGGAAACATAATCCACACAGCATTATAGAAAATTATGAAGTTTACATCACATAGGATCACCCATTACCAACAGTTCAAAAGATAGATGCTAGAAAACCAGATATAGTGGTCCATGAAAAGAAGACAAAAGTAGCATTGATCATTGAAATCGCCACACTCAGTGACTACAGTGTCTTGTGTACAGAGAGACACAATGTCATAAAATATCATGATCTGCAGGCAGAAATGAGAGCAATGTGGAAGAAAGTTACCCAGACAGTTCCAACAGTAGTAGGAGTAATGGGTCGTATAAAAAAGAATTTACAATCATATTTAGATATGTTACCAGTATATGTAAACCCATATGAATTGCAGATGGAGTCATTGCTGGGCACATTGCGGGTGCTGTGAAGAGCACTTTTGGCTGACATCAAAGATTGAAACAATACTAATTTCATGAACTTTAATCTTACTTTGACTTAGGAATGGGGTCCATTCCCATCATGGTATTAGAAACACAAAAGATTTGGAGAAATTAATAAAAGGGGAAGCCATTGACAAGCCCTGAGGTAAAGCAGGTGCTCAAGTCAGTTACCTCAAGAAGAATTACAGCTCTATAAGAAATCCCCAGCTGTTCCTGTTAATGATTGTTTCCTTTTGGTTCTATGGACAGCTTGGAGGAGCACCCGCAGTAGGGAAAGTGGTGCATCATTATGTAGGGTTTAAGGCTATGGAAAAGGGATGATAATGATACTGGCCCTCTGGCTGCTTGTTATGGTGATTTGTAGCATGTAGGGAAAGTGGTGCATCATCATGTAGGGTTTAAGGCTGTGGAAAAGGGATGATAATGATACTGGCCCTCTGGCTGCTTGCTATGGTGATTTGTAGCATGTAGGGAAAGTGGTGCATCATTATGTAGGGTTTAAGGCTATGGAAAAGGGATGATAATGATACTGGCCCTCTGGCTGCTTGTTATGGTGATTTGTAGCATGTAGGGAAAATGGTGCATCATTATGTAGGGTTTAAGGCTGTGGAAAAGGGATGATAATGATACTGGCCCTCTGGCTGCTTGTCATGGTGATTTGTAGCATGTAGGGAAAGTGGTGCATCATTATGTAGGGTTTAAGGCTGTGGAAAAGGGATGATAATGATAATGGCCCTCTGGCTGCTTGTTATGGTGATTTGTAGCATGTAGGGAAAGTGGTGCATCATTATGTAGGGTTTAAGGCTGTGGAAAAGGGATGATAATGATACTGGCCCTCTGGCTGTTTGTTATGGTGATTTGTAGCATGTAGGGAAAATGGTGCATCATTATGTAGGGTTTAAGGCTGTGGAAAAGGGATGATAATGATACTGGCCCTCTGGCTGCTTGTTATGGTGATTTGTAGCATGTAGGGAAAGTGGTGCATCATTATGTAGGGTTTAAGGCTGTGGAAAAGGAATGATAATAATACTGGCTCTCTGGCTGCTTGTTATGGTGATTTGTAGCATGTAGGGAAAGTGGTGCATCATTATGTAGGGTTTAAGGCTGTGGAAAAGGGATGATAATGATACTGGCCCTCTGGCTGCTTGTTATGGTGATTTGTAGCATGTAGGGAAAGTGGTGCATCATTATGTAGGGTTTAAGGCTGTGGAAAAGGGATGATAATGATACTGGCCCTCTGGCTGTTTGTTATGGTGATTTGTAGCATTTAGGGAAAGTGGTGCATCATTATGTAGGGTTTAAGGCTGTGGAAAGGGGATGATAATGATACTGGCCCTCTGGCTGCTTTTTATGGTGATTTGTAGCATGTAGGGAAAGTGGTGCATCATTATGTAGGGTTTAAGGCTGTGGAAAGGGGATGATAATGATACTGGCCCTCTGGCTGCTTGTTATGGTGATTTGTAGCATGTAGGGAAAGTGGTGCATCATTATGTAGGGTTTAATGCTGTGGAAAAGGGATGATAATGATACTGGCCCTCTGGCTGCTTGTTATGGTGATTTGTAGCATGTAGGGAAAGTGGTGCATCATTATGTAGGGTTTAAGGCTGTGGAAAGGGGATGATAATGATACTGGCCCTTTGGCTGCTTGTTATGGTGATTTCTGTGGAAAGGGGATGATAATGATACTGGCCCTCTGGCTGCTTGTTATGGTGATTTGTAGCATGAGACTGGTAAGTCGCTTGTTGGGCAATAGGCTGCAAAGAAAGCTGATGGTCTTCAGACAGCCTGGGTAAACTGCCCTTCATGTTTGCCACAATGAAAGGACTATCTGGTTACTTCTCACCCAAGATAGTGACCATATTGTCACTGACATGGAGTAAAGAATTTGACTAACTGGAGTAAAGCTGATGGTCAGCAGGTGGAGAAGCAAAGAATAGTCAGAAAACTTGTCATATCCCATGGTTTGACAGCTATTTTGATAGTTCTCAGAAGATGTATCAAATGCTGTGTTTTGACAGAGTTTTGACAGCTGTCAAAACTATCTGTTAAATGCTGCTGTTGGTCAGCCAGGTTGACAGCTGTCAAAAGAGATATAAAACCACAATGCTATTAGCTGACACTTTCAGTGTTACCAAGCAAAATGTAAATAAAATCTTGTTTTGCTCATTGTGTCTTATTTATTACTATAAAATCCACTGCAAAATCACAAATCTATCAAGAACCCCATCATATCTTAGATCCAGTCAAAGCATTGTGGTTCTTGTATAGTGCTTATCACCACAGAATAGCCACAGACTGAATATCTGTTACATTTCATAAAACATAAAACAGGATGCCACAGTTCCAGGTGAGAAAGAAAAGTATTATAGTGTCAAATGCTGCTTTTTGGAATTATTTTAGAATAGTGTATGTTACTTGTCCTTTGCTATAAAGTGCAATATAAAATGTCACAGCTCCATTAGGAGTCTGCCTACCAGAGAAGAACAGCTTGGTTACTTCCTGATAATGCTCATTTGTCGTCTTGTTGAAATGTTTAAGCCTTCCTAAAAGGGCAAAGTATAATATCTGATCTTGTCTTTTCTAACCGTTCCTCAATGGTGAGTCTTCAGATCTAGCTTTGGACCCAACTTTAGCCACTTCAGACCTTTAGATCCACAGCTCAGCACTTCTCCTTAGTCATAACCCCCTCTTAGCAATAACATTACCTCAGATTCCGTTTGCCTCTCGTTGAGTTCAGACGTGATTCACTGACTCAGGCTTACATCAGCTAAGCTGCCTTTTTTTGTCTTACTATTGTTTTTCTTGAACCTATATTAGGAGCTTTTCTTTCTCTTGTTCCTAACATATTCTGATATTTTTTTACAAAAAAAAAAATCAGTATACTTATTTCATGTCATTGACGTCCTTCCTTCTCAACTTTCTCCATTCATACTCTTCTCGGGATAGTATTAATAATACCATCATTGTTAGCTTACATTTTAAGAAAATTACTTGTTTTTTTCTATTAAAGAGTGCTGTTATTGATAACATTGTTGGTAGCCTTTTTTGTCTTGTTGTGTCTTTAACTTTTGACTGTTATTGTCGAGAAACCTTCAGGTTTTAAGAAACGTGTGGCATGTAGCCACAAAATACCTACTTCAGACACTCATAAAAAGTATGTCTACTGCTTAGGAGCTAAACACTTGGACAAGGAATGCTCAATTTGTACATTACTGTGCAATGGAATAAATTAGTTTTAAAGGGTCTTCTCCCTGCTTCTGTGAAAATTTTTATGTTAAATCTCACTCATGGAAGACACTGAATTTGATGAAGGGAAGGGCTCCCCACATCACCACTTGAGGATGTCTCATTCAAGGAGATGCTCAAACTTTTGAAACAGAAAAGAGGTTGGTCTTCTATAGCCCCCTCCCAGGAAAAAGTTGTGTTCTCTGAGGCTTTTGGAACTGGCTCAGCTACTTCCAGTGTGCTTCTCCCAACAGATGATAGGGCGTTTCCCCCAGCAAATGAGGTGATGGAACTCTTTTCTCAGTGGGCATAGAAGAAGTCAGATGTTATGGAATCAATACACAAAAAAACAGGAAAGTAATTTGTAGCTCCTAAGGATCATGCTTACTGGAGTAAGGGCCCTGTGGTAGATGTAGCAGCAGACACTAATAAAGAGCTTGCCAAACTGAGCTCATTTGTACATGCCCCTAACACAGAATCAAGGTCTTTGGATAGATTTGGGAAGTGAATTTATCCTCCAGCTTTCATTTGCCCTGAGGTCACTGAATTATTTGTCACATATGTTTAGATTTCAGACAGATTGGACTGTTTATTGATTAATTGATTGATTAATAAACTTGTATTTCTGTACAAAGGAAATTTGTGGATGGGGAGCAATATTTATATGGAAGCAGTTGCCACCCCTCCCATTTGCTTTCCTCATTACCTTATGGGGAATTATTAAGATTATCTAGAATTTGTAATAATGAAGACAACTATTATGATGAAGTGTTTAAGATTGCTGATATGTTTTTAAATAGAGGATATGATTATGATGTGATCAATGAGGCTTTTTTGAGGGTTTTAAAGTTGAATCATGAATTGCAGCCATATAAGAGTAATTATTTATATAAAATATTTCAGATGACATGAAAAAAACAAATGTATTTTGCAACAACTTATAATGTTCTGAGTGACAAAATTAGTAGTAGGTTAAAATACTATTGGAATTTTCTTTTAAAGAATAGTGAACTAGCCAAGATATTTTGGGGGTCTATTTGTGTTTCATATAAGTGTGGACATAATCTTAAAGATATGTTGATCCACAGTACTTTTATTTCCCCCAATTTTGACATTGTAAGACAACCAGTCATTACTGGTACTTTTCCATGCAATAGTTGTGCTGTTTGTCGGAATGTAGTTTGTTCTTTTAAGGCGATAAATAATATGAAGTTCTTGTCAACAAGATTGTTTTCATATAACACTAAGGGGGTTGTATGTGCTTTACGGTGTCCATGTGACCTAGTTTATATTGGGGAAACAAAAAGGATGTTTAAAGTGAGGTTACTGGAACACATTAGGGATATTAAAATATTTAGAGAAGTCTGTGGCTGTACATTTTAAAGATAAACATCATAGTGATTTTTTGTTATTGCAAGGTACTGTCCTTGAAAAAATTTATTTTACAGTGGGAACCAGTTTTTCATTGAAGGACAACTTCTTTATAAGGAATCTCTTTTTATTTTAAAGTACAATATCTTGATGTCTGCAGGTTTAAATTGTGAAATTAATTGGAAGTATTTGTTTTAATTATTTAATTGGCTAATTATATAATTGTTTTTTTACATATAAATGCATGTGTTTTGTGATGCTTGTTATTCCTTGAAGGTCTTGTGGCCGGGGCACTAGAGACTATTAAATTCTTTGTTGTTGAATCGATAGCCTGTTGTTTATTTTGTTTATTTTATTTTAGTTTAGTTTGTGGTTGTGAGATTTGACTAAGGAGCTTTCCAAGCCTCTCTCAGGGTCCATGTCTGCAGAGGACAAAAAATCAGTGAACTCACAACTGGCCCACTGTACGGTCCCCATGCGTCCATGTGTCTGATCTCCAATGCTGTGTAGGCTGTTTCAAGAGCAGCAGATCCTAGTATAACCACAAGGAGACATGCCTAGATGTGCTTGTGTGATTTTGCAGACCCTTTTAAGATCCATCCATCCATCCACAACCCTTTTTTCCCATTTTTGCACATGGGATCGAGGTATCACTTTACCAGTGACAATCATCTACAGCCAAGGTTTCCACTGCCGGGTCCTTTATAAATGGCTCCTTCTATGGGTCAACTCTGTTTGGACCCAAGGTCAAAGCCAGACTTTCCAGAAGTGAACAGGACAAAAAAACTCTTTCTGCCATAGGCATAAGGTTTTCTACCCCTCAGAGGTCCTGCTCTAGAAACCAGAAATGGGTTAAGAAACTGTGGTTCAGGAAATCTCAGGGGGGCTTTCCAAGACACTTCTAGAGATAGACTGCCCATGGCAGATGAGGCCCACAGAACCAAGGCTTCAGGGGTCCTTTTTGGAGAAGTCTTTTCAGTGCTCCTGAACAGTTGACTGACTGATGCACTCTGAAGGTAGTCAGGGTGCTTTTGTCTCTGCACCCAAAAGCCTGGTCATCCATCACCCAGGTATCTGAGTACAGACAATTATTACCAGATGCTACTACATTCCTTTTCTTTGTCCACCTCCATTAAACAAGAAACTTCCCAATGTTCCACCTTCTCAAAGAAAAGAAGCAGTCGTAGAAAAAAAGCTGCTAGACAAGTTTGTCATCCAAGAGGTGCTACCAGAGCAGTAAGGATTTGAAACTTACTCAAGATTCTTTCTGGTTCCAAAAAAGAGCAGGGACCTCAGACCAGTTCTGGACCTCAGTCATCTAAACCGGTATGTCAAATACATGATGTTCAGGATTGTCATGGTACACACTATTCTCCCCTTACTGAGAAAGGATGATTGGTTATGGTCCATAGATCTTCATGATGCATGCTACCACATCAAAATGGGAAGGCACTCCAGAAAGTATCTGCAATTCTGTCTAGGAGCCAGTCACTATCAATTCACATTCCTGCCCTCTGGCCTCACCATAGCCCCCCCCAAGTGTTTACCAAGTGCATGGCAGTTGTCACAGCTCATCTCTGACTGTAGGGCTTCTGAGTGTTCCCATACTTAAATGACGGACTCCTAACTGTTCCTACCAAGCCTCTACCAATCCAGGCCAGGAATTACTTACTCCAGCTATGCTCCAATTTGGGAATCACAATGAACACGGACAAAACACACTTTGCTCCAGTGCACACATTAAGAGTTCATAGGGGTCCACTTGGATACAACCACTCCAATAGCAAGATTACCAGCAACCAGTTTATCCACGCTACACAATCAGGCCCTGTATCTGTTTTTCCTTCAATTGACTCCTGCAAGGCTGGTTCTCCAACTATTGGAATCAATGAATTCTACCATCACCTTAATCCCATTGGCAAGGTATTACATGAGGGTTCCTCAGTGGACACTGATAGTTCAATGGTCCATAAGACACCAGCCCACGAGTTTCTGAATTCATTTGACCAACAATTGCAGGACTCCTATAAAGTGGTGGATTCATTCTCCCAAAGTGTCTCTGGGATACCCATTTCCTTTTCCATCTCCCAAAACCAGAGTGACCATAAATACTTCCCAAATGGGAGGGCATTACATAGGCAGAATGGCCCAAGGCATGTGGTCCACATCTGGGGCCAATCTTCACATAAACTTCTTAGAGATGAGGCAGTCATCCTAACATTGCAGGCCTTTCAGGATGCCCTCCTCTAGGGATGATCTTGATCTAGATAGACAAGATAGTCTAGTACATCAACAAACAAGGAAGAACACAATCTTAGCCTTTGTGTCAAGAAATGTGTGTCAATAGGCATTTTTTTCCACTCACTTACTGATAGCAATGTACATACCAGGGAAGTCCAATGTAATAGTGGACAGGTAGAGCAGATTTATTCTGCTGCCTCATAACTGGCTTTTCAGCTTGTGAAGAAAATAAAAATACAGCCTTCTGCGTTGGCATGTCTGGTAGGAGATTTATGTATATTATCAGATTAACTTGGATTGTATGCCAGCATGTCTAATTGTGAAAATGTAAATAAGTTTTTAACATGTTGAGTATTTCTCTGTTTATACAAAATGTTTAAAGAATCTGTCAGTGTTTTGATACGTTTCTAATTGCACGTTTGTGAGGGAGGTTCTAAAGTACAAACTGTCTGTGGAGAATCAGCTGATCAATAGGTGATGTCTTTAGAATGTTCCTTTACTATGTGATTATTTGAACAGATGATTGACAGAAAAATAATTTTTTCAAACAGCTGATTCTTATTTTTAAAATAAGACAGTTGAGACTGTTAACCTGGACTATAAAAGAGACTGCTGAAGTTAGTTAAGAGTTGCTGTCAGTTACAGTGCTGTGCAGTGGATGCCTGGGAAAGGACTCACCAAAAATTGTAAGTCTGCCTTTGCTTTGCTGTTATGTTTTAGATTAGATCAGGAACAGTATTCTCTAGTTATAAAGTCAAGTTTAGTTTTTTAGATAGAGTTTTTCTAAGATGATGGACTTCTATCCTACATTTTAATTTTATATTTCTGGTGATTGAATGCTGGTGTTTATTGAAAGTTATTGATTTATATTTTTAATATAATCATTTTATTTATAATTAAATGTTTTTCATTACTTTACATTGTTGCTGGACAATCAGTATATTCTTTAGACATTAGAGAGTGTTTATACCAGTTTGAAATTCCCCAGGTCACCTTGAATGCATGGCTGCTTCTGGTCATAGCTATCATTTATTTTAATATTTCATTTTTAATAACTGATCGCACTTTTAAGGGTATGTAAACCTGTCTGATTCTGGTAGCAGCATTACCATTTGTAATGAGGAGGGGACACAGCTGCAAATCTGTGTCAGGCTTCCCATAAGTGTTTGAGTGTGTGTGATTTGAATTTATTTTGAGTGTGAGTTTGTCAGAGGTCTTAAACTGGAACACATTGCTCTGAAGTGTATAATAAGTGTATAATAAGGGATTCCATTTGTGGTGGACAGAGGTACATAGTCCAGTCCCAGGAAATAGAATGTGTTCCTGCTGTGCTCTTAAAAGAAATTGTGTAATTTTACTCTTATGTGCTCTGTGCTCTGGTGTTTTCCATGATGCTCCCACACTGAAGTCAGTAGTGATGATTATGGGTCCTTAATTACTGACCTGGGTTTAAGTGGGGGATGTCACTTATTGGTGGCAGTCTGGTGGGATATTAACCGGACATCACACAGCTCATCACTACCAAACCAAATATTCCATCAGTGGTGTCAACCATGCTGCAACTGCTTTATGTCTCCCATCAACTCCAAATGCAGCCAGTTTTTTGCTATAATCCCCTCCCCCCCAGAGGGGGAGCCACTGAGGGATGCTCTGTTACATGATTGGCCCTCTAAATTTCTCTACACCTTCCCTCCTGTACCATTGATTCCATAATCCCTGCAGAATGCATTGCAGAGGAAGATCAAGGAGACCTTCAGTGCCCCTCTCTGACTTTGTCAGGTGTGGTTTCCCTTTCTTTGGCATCATGTGATACACTCACACTGGGTGTAGATTCCAGTCCAGACCTTCTCTGTCTCATCTGTCTTGAATGCTTCATCTGGACATTCAAGCCCGCAACTTGAATCCATGCTTTTTCCACTTCCAATGATAGCTAGTCAGTCCAGGCTTTCTTCCCAAGTGATTCATATCCTCACTTCCTCTCCAAGACCATCCACCAGGAAAATTTATAAGAGCAATTGGAAAATATTTTCCATTTGGGTCTCTTACAGAAATCTGGATCCTTTTTCAGACAGTGGTATTGGATTTCCTAGCTTCCAAATTTCATGAAGAGGCTAGTTATTCTACTATCAAAGTTCAGCTGTCTGCCATTTCAAATTTTCATATGGGACAAAATCATGCCACCTTGGCTTCCCTTAAGTTATGCAAAGATTTTTGAGGGGTACTTTCCTTCTTAGACCTCTTCTTAAGGATCCTTCTCCACCATGGGGCATGCCTATTTTGCTCGAAGCCTTATCTCAGCCATATTTTGAACCTGCTGCTAAGGTGGACATTAAAATTTCTAACATGGGTGACACTATTTCTAGTGACTATTACTTCAGCTCAAAGAGCATCAGAAGAACTCCAAGTTTTGTCCTGTAAACCTCAGTATATTATCTTTCAAAAGGATAGGGTTTTGTTATGCACTAATCCCTTTCTCCTTAAAGTCACTACCAAGACTTCTCTTAATCAAAGCATTAACTTGCCAGTCTTCTTCCCAGAATTTTCAAATGAAGAGTATATGCTCCATTGGTTGGACATACATAGGCAATTGCATTTCTACCTTCACTGAACCAAATCTTTCAGGAAGACAGATCACCTATTTGTCTACTTTTCTAAAGTTAAAATGGGTAAAGGTGTTTCAGAGGTATCTCTAGCTAGATGGCTGACTGACTGTATCTCTCATGTATATAAAGTTAAAGGTTTGTCATTTCCTAAACCACCAAAGGCACATTCAGCTAGATCTGTTTCTATTTCCTCTGCCTTTTCTTCTAGGATCTCAATGGATAATATTTGTGCTGCTGCCAAGTGGGTGAATGTTCATGCCTTTATCTCTCATTTTGAGACACACAATATCTCTCATTAAGTTAGACTTGCTTTCCAGGAATAGTGCGGTATTTGGTTTCACCATCTTCCAGAATTTCCTTCCATGAGACCACCCTTGGAGCTAACTAGATGGGGACTCTGCCCCATCCATTGAGGAATGGACAGAAAAGAGAACATCATATATGAAAGCTATGCACTTAACATAATGAGAGATCTGTGTTGTCTGTTTCCGTCCTTCCTTGACTCCTCTTCCTCTTGTTTATAGAGGTATTTATATTATGGGCTTGTGGTTGAATGCTGTGGTCTGCTTCCTTAGCTATGACTTTTCCTCTTTTAGATTAGCTTCTATTTACTAATTTCCTGAACTTTATTTGTATTGATATCATTTATATTAATATTAATATTAAAATTCTTTATGGAGTCAGAAGCAAACTTGATCTAAGGTGATGTTACTGCTAGGAGGAAATTATGAGTAAGGGGAGGAGCCTGAGTTGTGGATCCACAGGTCTGAAATGGCTGAAGTTGGATCCAAGGTCAGATTCGAAGACCCAAGATGGAAACAAGCAACACAGATCTATCATTATAGTAAGTATATAACTTTTGTGTCACCACATCAATGTGATAAATATTACAATGCCAAATGAGGCTTCCCAGAATTAGGTTAAAACAAACACACATATACACACACACACATACACACACACACACACACACACACACACACACACACAC